>NC_034428.1:6314052-6333946 GCF_002078875.1 Numida meleagris | reverse complement strand
CCCACCCACCCATCCATCCATCCATCCATCCATCCATCCATCCATCCATCCATCCTCAATGGCCTTCATGGCGTGGAATACCTCGAAGCTCACCTGGATTCCCAGTTACACAATCATCTTGGTCTTCCCCCCATCTCCTCAGCCATCCTTGTGTTCTGCCATAAGATAGGAGGCATTGCTGAGTGCAATCCTGCTAGGGATGGAGGCCTTGATGGTCTTTGGTGCAGCCAACGTGTGTGCAGACTGCTAATGCTGGAGTCCCTTCCCACGAATCCGTCCCTCAAGCAGTGATGGGACAATCAATACGGGGGCTGCTCTTTAGCAGCCCATGGCGGGGAGCAGCAGCTGTCCCGGTGCTGTCTGCCAGGCAGGCAGCCACTTGTCTGCAGGGTGGATGAGAGGACAGATTGAAAATGGGTGGCTCTTCCACCTACACATACAGACTGCTGCTATGGCCATGGCAGGGCAGGCAGCAAATGGGTAGGGACAAGGTGCAGAGAATGGCTCACACATCCTGAGTGTGCAGCTTTGTACCTATGTGTGTGCAGCATGGGAGTGTGCTGGAGGGCAGCATGGCCCTGGCAGGGCTCTCTGACCCTGAGTCCCCCCCAGGGCACAGTGGGACACAGTAGGGAGTAGCACGATGCCACCAGCATCCATATGGTTGTGTGCAGCCCCACCATCAGCAGCAGATGGGAATGAGGGTGTAGGCAGCACCGTAGGGCTGGGAGCAGGGGAGGGTTTAACTCAGTGTCCTGGATTTAAATTGGCTTAATCTGGCTTGTTGCAGAACCCACACCAACAAATGCCTTATGATAAATCAAAACCACAGCCACTGCAGCTATCAACCAGGCTTTGCTCCCAGGAACCCCACGTCCGCCCCAACGCAATGCTTCTGGTTATCTCCATCAGCCTGGCTGAACTCTTGTTCCCCACAAGAAGTCCTCTGGGGAGGTGCCACTTCTCCAAAGCACTGGTTCTTTGCATGTGTGGACCATTTAGATGGGGTATAAGGAAGAATTTTTTTATAATGAGTGGTGAGGCACTGGCACGGGTTGCCCAGAGAGGTGGTGGGGTCACCCAAGGTCAGACTGGATGGGGCTCTGAGCACTGACGGAGCTGTGGGTGTCCCTGCTCACTGCAGGGCAGTTGGACCATGTGGCCTTTAAAGGTCCCTTCCAACTCAGTCCATTCTATGACTCTCTGATTCTCTGCACAGTGCCCGTGGTGCCCCTGAGCCGTGCGGTCCGGCCTCCTGTCAGCAGCTCTGTGCTGGCAGCAGCTCCTCCACAGGGCCCATCACTGTCAGCAGACAACAAAGATGCTCCGACGTGCTGCTGCTCCTGAGCAGGGATGGGCTCTCCTGGGACTGCCTTGGCTGCTTTCCCCAGCTTGTCTGGGCTTTGAGAGAGGTTCTCTGAGCATGCTGCCAGCCCATGAACCCCTTGGCAGACCCTCGGTGCTTTGCTCCAGTGGGACCTCTATTCTCGGCAGCACATGGCACCCTGGGACCCTGCTGCTGGACCTGTGCCACAGACCCCAGAGGTGAGCACAGGGCAGCACAGCTCAGGGACATGCAGAGGTTTGGGCTGGGGAAGAGACACATACAATCATGGAAACATAGAATGGTTTGAGTTGGAAAGGATTCCTAAAGGCCATCTGGTCCAACCCCCCTGCAGTGAACAGGGACACTCACAGCTCCATCAGGTGCTCGGAGCCCCTCCAGCCTGACCTTGGGTGTCTGCAGGGATGGGGATCCACCTCGTCTCTGGGCAACCTGTGCCAGTGCCTCACTGCCCTTATTGCAAAACACTTCTTCCTTACATCCAATCTAAACTTCCTGTCTTTCAGTTGAAACCATTTCCCCTCGTCCCATCACAACAGACCTCGCTAAGGAGTCTGTCCCTGTCTCTTTGGCTGAGAGCTGCAGCAGCGTTCCTCTCCCTTGACTCCTGAATGCTCACCTGGATCTCTCACCAGGCTGGGCCTTGGCCATCGTGCAGCAAGGAGGACTCTCAGGTCTTCGTGGCCTTCCAGCCAGGAGCAACACCATGTCCGGACACTGACGGGGTAATTGCAATATTGTCATGACATGAAGGAGATCAAAGGCTGAGTGCAGGGGAGGTGGCAGCAGTGGTAAGAATGACATGCAGTTTGCATTTAGAAAGCACTTAAGAAGCAATTATCCAGTGCTGGGAGCCCTGGCCAGAGAGTGTGGCTCATGTATTTTAATGCCTATTTCAAAGAGATGAAGATTGGTGCCCAGCGGGAGGGCCGGCAGTCGCAGCAGCTGTGTGCAGTTTGCTCAGGGCCAGGCTGCACTGCAGCGGCCTCACGCAATGCTGCAGGCTCACCGTGCCACGTCCCCTGTCCCCACGTCCCCTGCCCCACTGCAGCATGCAGCACCCTGCCTCTCCTGCCTTGTAGGCACTGTTGGCGGAAGGTGGACTGGATGATCGTAGAGGTCTTTTCCAGCCTGGCTCCAAGCCCTACAGCAGATCCCTCTGCAACGGGGTTGCATTCCTGGCACACACCTGTGCACAGCACAGCAGCCTGCAGATGCATATTCTCCTGTGACGCACCAGACTTCAGTGTATCAGTGCTGTGTTGCTGGGCTGCAGGAGAGGGCTGCGTGCTCAACCCATGGAAAATCTAAGAGTGGTGGTTCCTCCCTGCCCAACTCATCTGTGCTCCCTCTGCCCATCAGAGCAGGGAACTGCCTTTGAGGCAAGGTCGTTGGATTTAGGCCAAAGTGGGACAGGCTGCAATGACTGAAGATAATCCCAGAACTGCAGGGATATTCATACTGATCCCAAATCACAGTTCTGATTTCAGTCTAAGCTGTTTGTTTTCTGCTGCTGTCCCCACGCACAGCAGCACCCATTGCAGTGCTTTCACGCTGAGCTGAGATCAGCTCTGCTGGAGCTTTAGGGCTTTAGGACATCTGTCACCCCTGGATGTGGGCTGTCCTCAGCTCCTCTCTTCTGCTGCACGTAAGGTACTGGCAAAGTCTTTGGGAAAAGATAATTTTCTGACCCCACGTGGACCCAGAGGGCGGAGTGAAGGCATTGCTTTCTTCAGGACATGGAATAACCTGAGAGATTGTGGCCTGGCCAGGACATGCGCTTGCCTAAGATTAAAGGGAAGGCAAGACTGGTGTAAACCTGCAAAAGAGGGAAGAAGGGCTCTCCCATCCACTGTGCCAAAGCTGTCCTGTACTCTGCTCTGTTCCTTCATTTTTGGTGCACTCAGACCTTCAGCCTCTTCATTTAGCAGTCTCTGGAGCAGCCGCATTTTGTTATGAGCAGAGGAGAAAAATGGTCTGGAATTCCCCAGGCTCAGACGTGTCACAGGCATCTCTGCTGCTAAAGGCAGCACTGCAAGTGAGCAGGGAGACATAATTTCTACTTCTCTGGTCAGAGCCTAACACCTCCCCTCTGAGCACCTCACCATGTCAGCACGCATCCTCAGCAGAACCTTGGCACCAACGCCAGCTTGCAGCCAACCTCTGTCCAAGGTACCGAATACACTGCGGAGACAAAACGGAGCTTGGGAAAAGCTGGGGGGCCACTATCCCCCTCTCCCTACGGTTGGGGTGCACCTCTCTGGATGATCATCACTACCGAGCCATCCTCCGAGCCGCACGGAATCAGAATATCCCAAGTTGGAAGGGACCCATAAGGATCACTGAGTCCTGCTCCCCTGCAGTGGACGGGGACACCTACAGCTTGATTGGGAGCAACAGGTTGCAGTACAAGGGAAGGTGCTAAGGCAGCGCTCTTATTTTTGGCACTGGCTTGTTCTGAAGCTTTGATTTCTCTGATAGCTTTCAGCTGACTCACAGCATAGAAGTGCAACGCATGTGGGAATGCTGGGGAAAAACGGAACGTATGGAAGATGTAGGTTTAATCTGAGAGAACTGAAAGGAAGAGGAATCTCAGAAGAGCTCATGACTGATGTGTGGCTGGAGAGAGAGATGGGGGCAGAGAGATAGGACTGGTTGCAGAGCTAACTCCAAGCAGAGCGATTAGAATTTGCAAGGCAGCAGAAGTCACCCTGTCCGGAGTGACAACTTTGAAGGGTGAGTAGCACATCGCTTTCATGGACACGGTTGAAAACACTTGACACCACCTGAGTGACCCGTGGCGGAGATGAGAGCAGATCTGAAAGTAGGAATGAAGCCAACACAGCGCCTGGAAGCTGCATGCACTGTGATAAGCAGTGGAATCAGTGCCCTGCATGCTGGAGGAGCACACAAGCACCAGCGGATGCGCACAGTGGATAACGGAGAAGGTGATCATGTTATTAGCTCAGGTGATTTCTTCAAAGGGATGCAGGATAGTGCTGCAGTAGAAGGCAAGTGCTTAAATCTGAAGGCCAAGGTAACTTGCTTTGCTTTAAAGGTGTATATTTCAAAGCAAGCCAGAAATTATCTCATCAACAGGCACTTCTTCAGACAATGGTGGGGGTCAGGGAGGGAGTCAGCATCTTCTCCCAGGTAACGGTGGTGGGACAAGAGGGAACAGCCTCAGGTTGCACCAGGGGATGTTCAGGTTGGATATGAGGAATGATTTCTTCTCCAAAAGAATGGTGATGCATTGGCACAGGCTGCCCAGGGAGGTGGTGAAGTCGCCGTCCCAGAGGTGTTCAAGGAACGTGGAGATGTGGCACTGAGGGATGTGGTCAGTGGGCACGGTGGGGGGTGGGTTAAGGTTGGTCTGGATGATCTTAGAGGTCTTTTCCAACCTTAATGATTCTGTGATTCTATGAGGATGTGACTCTTGATTCTGTGAGGGGTGACCTTATCGCTCTCTATAACTCCCTGAAGGGAGGTTGTAGTGAGCTGGGGGTCGGCCTCTTCTCTCTTGTAACTAGTGACAGGACAAGGGGGAATGGCCTCAAGCTGCGCCAGGGGAGATTCAGGCTGAATGTTAGGAAATACTACTTTTCTGAAAGAGTGGTCAGGTGCTGGAATGAGCTGCCCAGGGAGGTGGTTGAGTCACTGACCCTGGAGGTGTTCAAGGAACATTTAGATGTTGTGTTGAGGGACATGGTTTAGTGGGGTTATATTGGTGGTAGGTGGATGGTCGGACTGGATGATCTTAGAGGTCTTTTCCAACCTTGGTGATTCCATGATTCTATGACCCCATTGACTGGAGAAGATACTGTTTCTGCTAGCACCATCACCCATGTCCCAAGACCCAAATGCTGTAACCAGAGGACTGAAGGAACAAAAGGTGTTAGAAAGGTGTTAGGGGATGTCCTCCTGGATGGGCAGATGAAGGGAACCATGGCCACGGAGTCTGCTGCTCCGCTCACCAAGATCTCAATGGTTAAATTGGGATGAGAGATCCTCAGTGTTAAATCCAATGCCTTAAATCCTCGCTTAGGGTACGTTGAGACCTGGGTCACCCTGTTACGAAGATGGGTGACTAGATTGATAGCAAAGATGACTGGGAAGACAAATGGTCCAAGGGCTGGTGCCTAAGTGGGCTGAGATGCCCATTCAGGTGATAGTGTCCTGCTCTGCAGGCAGAGCAAGGCTCGGCTGGCTCTTGATGCCCCATGTGAAGTTGGTCAGCACAACTAAGCTTGGGTGGGCACAGAGTTGCCCAGTAATGCTGTAAGGTTCAACCTTGGCTTCACCAAAGCACAGAGGCCATGTTGAGGTCACGCATCGTCCTTTCTAGAGTGCTTCCTCAGCTCAGGGGTGAAGGCCAGGCTTTATCTACATCAGATCGCTGGCTCTGAGCCCTTCTCTCCATGTGAAATATAGAGTGTGTTCTCCCTGACCCTTTCCCACCTACCCTTGAAACATAGATTATTTTCCTGATGATTTCCAAGTGAATCTGTTAATTAGTTCCTGAGACAATATTAATTAAATACGAGCTCTTTACACAATTTCAATTTGTTTGTTCATCTTCTCCTGACCCTTGAACTAACGAAGGGCTTTTCACTGACCCCTCACATCCCACGGGGAGTTAAATCTCAGTGAAATAAGGGGGAGAGCTGCATGTCTGAAGAAATTAGGCTGCAGTTCTACAGGGTTACCCAAGGTAAGCAGGTTATTTATGACTTCGTGTTATAACCAGAGCAGAGATAGTTCTTCCTAAATAGTCTTACAGCCAACATCCCACACGAAGGAACACAGCTCCTGGGCAGGAGACAGGCTCCAAACTGTGTGCTGGCTAGAGGAGAAGATCATAGAACCGTGGAATCATGGAATAATTAAGGTTGGAAAAGACCTCTGTGACCATCCAGTCCAACCATCCACCTGCTACCAATACTGCCCACTAAACCACATCCCTAAGTGCCAAGACCTTGGCTTGGTGCTGCCATTCACCATTGCCAGCCCCACTTTCGCACACTGGTGGCCTGATCCCAAGTTTCTTATGGCACTAAAAAAACGAAGACAGATCTGACCTCCCTGAAAGCACACCCCCAGCACCGCAAATAGGGTGTGAGCCAAACAGGGCGCCTGGAGCAGCGGGCAGTTGTACTGTCAGCTCGTCCCTGCCCAGTGCTGCTCCCTGCAAAGGGGCAGCCCCGGCTGAGCTCTGAAGTGGCTGTGGGTGTTCCCATGTTTCTCCCTATTGTTCCACCCATCACTCACCCCGTTTCAAATGGAGCTTTGTTTGGTTATTTTGCAGTTTCAAAATTAATTTTGGAGAGCGTCTCATTGTAGGCTTTCAAAAGGATTACGCCTGTGTCTGCCCGGCTCTATAATTAAGTCTCTTTGAGATTTCCACTTCCAGCAGAAACAAAGTGCCTGTAATAAAGCTGGCAGTTTCGGCAGCTATCAGTGCACTTTGTCTGCAGTGCAAATGATGCACAGTGGACAGAGAGTTGAGACTTCAGCCACTGGTCCCATGCTTGGCCCGGCCTTCCTCTGTGGCCATGGGTAGCGTTAGGATATTTTTGGCTGCTTTCAAGCCCCAGCTCCTGGAGGCATAGGATTATAACAGCAAAGCCTTTGACCTCGGTGGCCGTGCAGAATGGAGCCACAGGCTAGAAACTGCAAAGCAAAGGAGAGGTAACAAGAGCAACGAGGTGTACTTGTGTCTCTCCTCCAATTTTAGTACCTGCTTAATGGGCTTTGTTTCCTGGCGTGCCTTTGAAGTGCTTGGGCTTAACTATTGCATCTCTGCTTTTTCAGCCAGTAAAGCTGAAGTTTGAATTGTCTGGGTTTTCTGTGGAGAAATCCAGAGCGGGCTGCCATGTGCCTCTTCTGGGTGTCAGAGCTGTGAGCTCCATTGAGGCACGAGCAGTATATCCACTTGGGCAGCACCGATGTGGCAGGGCTTGAAGGTGCTTCACCAAAAAGCTGCCCAAGAGGCCGTTGCTTTGCAGCAATATACAGCCCCTGTCCCTACCAGCTCTGCAGCAACTGTGCACCCACCTTAGGGAGCGGGGACTTTGTTCCACTTCAGCAAGACGCAAAATAGGCAAGAAGGCAAATCCAACCCCGGCGCTCCTGGATAAAAGAACAGTAATGCCGTTAATATCCAGCAATCAGAATTTCTTAGAGAGAGAAGAGTGCTGCATCCCCTTCCCTCCTGCTCATCCCTTGCTTGTTTAATGAAAATCAGAGACAGCCATTAAAGAGCTGCTTAGCATTTCAATACGTTTAATATCCTCACTGATAAGGGAACGATGGGTATTACCAAAAGGCCTTTCTTAAACTCTCCCCTTCTGCAGCCCGTGCTCCTGGCTTGTGTTTGTCTCAATTCCAATTCCAAGCCATCTCCTTCAATGAGGAAAAATTATGATAAGATTATTATTATTATTTTTAATTTAAAGGATATTAATACATAGCATGATGAGGAAGAAAGTCATGCCAGGCCTGCACAGCCCTGACCTTAATTAATTGAGGGCTGATGGCTCAGCTGGTCAAGGGCCTCCCACAGTCATGCCTCGTCACTGCTGATGCTGAAGGCTGGCCCTGACCAATGGCATCTACAGAAGACATTAAGGGAGAGGACACCATGAGGGAGCTGTAGGGCCACGAGGAGCTGTAGGGCCACGAGAAGCTGTAGGAAGACAAAGCCAGGGGCCAAGTGAAAGCAGGACCCTTCCTCCACTCCCCTTCAGGCTCAGCACACACCCGCTCCCACTCACACAACGCACGTGCTGTGGTACTCAGGACACACTGAGCCCAGTATGGTCCTCTGCTGGGACTCAGCACCCTGCTGCACCCACCGTGCACACATCCACACCTCCCCAGTTCTAGTGATGCATCAGAGAGGTCTCCCGATCCCCGGGAGCATGCAGTTCTGGGGCTGTGGCACCCTGGCTCCTGCAAAGCCCCTTTATGCTCTGTAATGGGGCTCAGCCACAGCAGCTTGTCGGCATCACAGCGAGGCCAAAGGCCACGGAAACTTGCATTGCTGGGACACCTGGGGCTGGGGGGGCCCCGGAGGACAGGAGAACCCGTGTCCTGAGCTGCAGTGTGATCCCACCCTATGATACCACTGATGACAGGACCTCTCCAGTGCTGTCTGCAGACGGATGGCTTTCCCAGGCTGCCAGAAGGGAAACCGAGCTGGAGGGACCCGATGTGCCGGGCTGTTCCCAGGTCCTGGTGATGAGTGCTGCGGACGTGTCCCTGCTGGCACAATCCTCAGCTGCTGTGAATGGGGAATTGTTGGCACCGGGCTGTGAGATGGGCTGGGAGCCCCTCTGGCTGCAGTGGCAGGGGGCTGCTTGGCAGTGCCGTGGGGTGCTCCTGGTGGGATGAGTTTGGCCAGGGCCATGATCACGCATCACCCTGCCTGGCGACAAGTGAGCAGATGACAACACCTCCAGTGGCACAGGTGGGAGCCAATGCCTGCGGTGACTGCGACTGTGTATCAGCGCTCGGATGGAGAAGCGCTCGTGGCCGCTGGAGGGGATCTGCCGACAAATGCTGAGTGTTAAATGCTGAGCAAGGTGCTCACCCAGCTTGGCAATGCCAGCAGCTCTGAGCAGGGGGGGTTGCCTGCCGGGGCAGCAGGGAGATGCTCCGTGCCCGGGCAGCCCCTATCCTACATAGGGCCCCTTTGCACACCCAGGTGGGAGAATCACTGGGGGTCTGCATCCTCCCAGGCTCTGTTTTGATGCGGCACTGGGGCAGGGGCTTGGCTGTCCCCCCAGTCCCAGATGTGTGAGGGACACACACGCAATGGGTTCTCATCCCCCTGGTGCACCAGAACTGAAGGGCAGCCCCGCCTCCCCTTGTGCCTGATCCTGACCAAGCGTGTACCCCCTGTTTTTCTGGCCAGCTCATCTGAGCTCCTCTGTCCCCTCTGACAGCTCCTCCATCCCACCAGCTGGGCTGGGACAGGCAGCACAGCCGCAGCACGGGGCTGGAGGTTCGACTTTCACAGCAGCCAGACCAGAGCCACAGAGGGGAACGATGGGGAGCACAGCATCAAGAGACAGGGAGGATGGCTGGGGGGGAGCGGGAGCCCGTGGTCGGGATGCTCCGGCTGGGTCCAGCGTGTGCGTGCGGAGCAGGAAGGGGGGCTCGCTGCAGAGCCCACCCACCCCATTGGCTTGCGAGCAGTGACAGGCAGGCTGCGCCCTCCCCGCCGAGCCGCTCGCCTGTGTGGATGTGAGCAATGTGCGCAAAGTGCCTTTGCATGAGCCGGCGTGTGCCGTAGCTCCGGGCGCTCGCTCGCAAAGGTGCCGAGACCACCGCGGCAACCCCATCCCACAGCTGGCTGCCCCACCGGACCATGGCATGGGCACAGGGGGACCTGACGTCCTCGCTCTCCATCGTCATTGCCTTGGCTGCCTGCCTGTCCGCCACCACCAGCGAAGGTAGGACGTGGGGTGGCCCTGGTGCCACGGGCAGCGTTTGGGGGGATGCGTGGTTTCAGCGCGGCTATGGGTTGGGATGTGTTGGTGGGGTTTGTTGTCAGGAGAATTCTGCTCTGCTGGGCTTAGCCTCTCCCTGCTCTCAGGGGAGCAGAGCTCCGGGCTCCTGCCTGCCTGAGTTTGCTGCTCCTGGAGCTTCTGCACAGTGGCTAAACTTCGGAGCTGGGCAGGACCCGATCTCTGCAGCAACACCTGGGAGCTCTGCCCGGCCTCCCCTGTGAGGGCTCTGCCGCAGCATGCAGGGGTGGCTGCACAGGGGACTGGGACCGTGCGGACCATCTGAGCCATGGCTGTCCCTGTGTCAGCTCAAGGTGTCTGGTGGGGCAGAGGGGCTGTGGGCGGGCGAGGGAGGGCTGCGCAGGGTGTGAGTGTGGGAGCGAGTGGTGGGAGCCGGAAGGGCTCAGGTGGGAAACTTGTCGCAAGGGAAAGGGCTGTGAACTTCTGAAGTGGGAAGCAGGGATTCGGGCAGCCACTCTGTGCCAGGATCTCAGTGTCGGTGCTGACAGGCCTGCACCTGGCTCCTGGCTGTGCTCAGCCCTGGCCCATGCTGGCCGTGCAACCACCGGCTCAGGCCCCTTTGGTATGGCAGCGCTGCTCCCGCTGCCTGTCATCCGCTCGCTCGTCTCCTTCCGTGCTGGCAGTGGTGTGACTGCTTCCCAGGGCTGCTGATCTTCATCACCCAGAGATCTGCCGTTCCCACTCCCAAGCGTGTCCTTGGCACTGGCAGCAGCATCCTTCCTCCCTTCTGCTACGCCCGACAGCCGCAGTGAGCCCGGTGCTGGTGTCCCTGCCGTGATGGTGGTGGCATCCCTCCCTTCTCCTCGCTGCAGCTCTGATGTCCACCTGCCATGCTGAGGCCCGCGGGCTGCTTCATGCCCTTTGCAGCACCCGGCAGGGCTTCCTTCCTGCTGCCATCTTCCAACACGCAGCCCTACCTCCCCTCCCATCCATCATCTCTTCCTTACCTGTATTACCCATTTTTAGCTCTCTGTTACTCCTACCCTTGCTTCCCGACACTCCTCCTGCTCATTTCCCACTGGCTTTCCTGCCCTTGCCTCAGGCTCTCGCTGCTGGGGATGGCTTTGTGGGAGGAGGAGCGGACCCCAGCCCCCCATGCCCCTGCTCCATGCTGCAGCACCTGCCCTGTGCCCAGGGTCCTGTGCTCCCCCAGGCTCCCAGTGTCGGCATGGGGAGCTCTGAGCAGAGCAGCCAGCCTGACCTCAGCTCACCCTGGCCATGGGCAGAGCACGAGAGGGAAGCTGGACACTCGCCTTTGGCAGCCCCTGTTCTCACTGCTGTCCCTGTGCCTGCCCCAAAGCAGAAACAAAGCCCAGAGATGTGGGATGGCAAAGCATGGGCCCTGGCTGTGCTGTGATCAGGGTTGGGGCCTCCTGTAATGATATCTGTGCTAGTGTGGCTTTCACAGCATCTGCGGGGATAGCCAGGTCCTGAAGCGTGCACCCGGATGGGAAAGATCTGGGTTTTCCCCAGGGTGTTTGTAGAGGAAAGCTAACGTGTGGGGTGAGGGATATGCCAGGCTCTGAGGGGGATGCGGCAGATGGGATCTGGGCTGTGGGGCTGGGCAAGGCAGTGGGATGGCCTCAGGAGGACATGTGGGGTCCTGCAGATAGCCAGCTGTGTCCCTTTGATTCTCCCCACTTCCACGACCTCAGACATGGCTCCATGGTGGTGCAGGAAGATTCTGTGTCAGCTGGGCCCAACCAAAGGGGCAGAGAAGCACTCATAGCACTGGTGGTGTGGCACACAGGAGTGCAGGGCACCGGGACAGACGGACAACAGTGCCTGTACCAGCGCAGCTGTGGGACTGCAGGTTGAGGCCAGCATGGGGCTGGGGTGGGGCTGGCATGGCCTTGCAGCCTTCTGCCTGTGCTGGGCTTCAAAGAATCTTAGAATTACAAGCTGGAAGGGATCTGTAAGGATCACAGAGTCCAGATCCTGGCTCCACACAGCACCACCTAAAAATCAGAACATAAAAAATCAGAACCTACAGCACATGCCCGCAACCACGGTAAAGCAAGGTGCTTGACATGGCTGTGACCACACATGGTTACCGAACTGTAATTCCAACTCCAATCTGGACACCAAACCTAACCCTAACTCTCACCCTAACCCGAACCCGAACCCTAGACCTAGCCCCAATCCTAACTGTAACCATAACCTTAACCTTACCCCAACCCTAACATTAACCATAACCTTAACTCTAACGTTAACAATAACCATAACCCTAGCCCTAGCCATAACCATAACCCTAACCCTAACCTCAACCCTAACCCCAAGAGTTCCCAAAGACTTTCTCTTCCCTGCAAAGCTGTTTTTTTTTTTCCAGAATGTTTCAAGCATTTTTTTTTTTATTCCGTTCTCTCACGTGTTTTTTTTTTTTTTTTGCAGTCAGTGCCCTGGGAAAGGGAGCAGGCAGTAAACGGGGGTCGCAGTTCTATGAGAAATCCCCACAGCTCAGTGTGTTGGCCATTGCAAAATAGATTGGAAGCCAAAACTCAGGTATTTCCCAGGGAAGGGAAAATCTGAAGGGCGCTGAATGTTCTCAGTGGGAAACATTTGGGAAAACTCAAAAAAAAATTTGGTTTGAAACTGTTATATTTCTTCGCATCTAAAACAAGTTCTCAATAATGCGGAAATAGTGCAATAAAGTGAAATACTGAGAGTGTATACACTGAGTCACAGAGGCAAAAATATTCTCGTGATATTTTTATATGACATCACGTATCAAAGTGAAATAATAGAAAACATCTTTGCTGTGTTGAAACAAAATGGGAAGAGCAGAAATTGCCACAATTTTGAGCTTGGTGTGCGTGTGACAAAATTGTGTTTTCTGCCGGAAAATGGCACTTCACATCCTGCTGTGGGGCTGGGGTCTGCTCCTGCTCGCAGTGGGGCTGACACAGTTGGGGTACCCCAGAGTTTTAGGGCACATAGGGGATGTGGGGAATGGTGGGAGGTAGAGGACAGAGCAGCATCACCCCCGAAATGGCCGAATGTGCGGGAGGAGGGAAAATGTGTGGCAGGGGAGAGAAAAAAAGGGAGAACTGGGGAAAAAGAAATAAAATAAGGTGGGGTTTGGGATTTGTGCAAACAGAAGGGAGAGGGCATGCGGCCACGGGTGGTGGAGGTCCTCGCTGGTGGTGATGGAGGAGGAGGAGGAGAATGGGAAAACCCCATTCTCCTCGTTCCCCTTCGCCGCCGCAACCAGGGCCGCCGCGCGGCGCCGAGGAGGGTTTGTGCCAATCTCCTCCGCTAATCTCCCGATTGTAATCTCATTAATTGCCCCTCTGCTCAAACAGAAAAAAAAAAAAAAAGAGCTAAAACTCATCCGTGCCTTTATTCGGCGCTCCTTTGCTAACCCTTCTGCGGCAACGCCGAAGTCAGGGCTGCGGGCAAGCAGAGGAAATCCTTGTGCAGTTGTGAAAAGACTTGGAGGACGCTCTGTTCTTTCGCGGGAATAGGAAACGAGAGGGTTTGGGTACACGCGGACTGCGGGTGGTGGGGGGTAGAGGGGAATGCTTTGAGGTGGGGAGCGGATTCAGGTTGTGTTTAAAAAATAGAAAAAATCAGGTCTTTCGAGGCGTAATTTTTTTTTTCTTTGCTCTCAGAATGCTGCTAGAAAGCAGATACTTGTGTGACTGCCAGTGAGCTCGGGGTGTGCTGCTACCCCCGCCTTTATTTCCCGTGTTCACAGTTTATCAAACTTCTGGAAAAATCAAACGCCAAAATTTGCAGGAAAATACGGCAGCGATGCCCAGAATGCACTTCCTTCCTGCGATTTTTGGTGGTTATTTTTTCCCCAAAACATCCTCAGATCTTTATTTCCCGGGGTCCTGAAGGGCTTTCTGCACAGTGAAAACAAACGGGAGCCCATTTTGGCGAGGGCAGAGATGGATCTGATGAATCCAAATCGAAGCGCGACAGAAAACGCGGTCGATGGAAGGAAACGGGGGAGGACACCCCGATTGATTTATATCATTTTGATTGCTGAAAAATGACCAGAGAGAGAAAGAAAGAAAAAAAAAAGAAAACAATTCCCTAAAAAGAAACAAAACGAAACGAAACGAAACGAACGCCCGCAGCTGCTCAGTCAGGAGGGGAGCGCCTGGCGCGCGGGGTTTATGCTGCGATCCCGATGCCTCCGCTCTTTGTTTCGGCTGGGTCCCGTGCGTCCCCGCTCGCCTTGCCGCTCCTTTATCTCCCAGCGGCTCCATTCACAGGATAACTCTATTCTTGCCCTGACAGTTTGTGATAGTTGGTTCTCCTAACCCGGGATGTTAGCATGACCAGCACTCAAAATTGCTCTTCTGCCCCTGGTAAGCAATTAACCCCTTCGACCCTGGGAGGGAGCAATGGGATCGCGCAGGTGTATTTCCTGCAAGAAAAACAGACCCAAATTCCCGTGTAGGTGTGCGGTGCTTGTGGCCATAAACACCCACCTACAGGACATCGTCCTCTACGAATCTGGTCCGGCCATGCCGATAAACCCTCATAGACTGTGTTTGCCCAGGAAGGTATGTGACATTTATCCGAAGTCAGAAAGCAGAACCATCACTTCCTTTAATAACTCGTTCCAATGGCTCAGCGGTAAAAAAAATTGGACCTTTTCTTTTTTTTCCTAATACAAATTTGTCTGGTTTCACCTTCCAGCCATTGGTTCTTGTTAAGCTTTGCTTGCATGAACCCACAGCACCCCATGGCCGCGGTGCCTCGCAGCCTTCAAACAACCCGCCCAGGAGCTCCATCAATCCCTCTCTCGGAGGCTTTTCCTCCAACCTGTGATGCCTGCACCCTCTGTTCTATTTCCAGTTTTCCACGCTGAGAATATCGGGTGTCTTAACGGCGCGTACAAAGCACGCACAACTCATTGGGATTGTGCGTTGCGCAGCGTAGGGGTAGTGAGCGCTGGCCATAGGCAACCACCAGTTTCAAGCCCAGTGATTAATTCACCCAGATGACGAAGTCTGATGAGGAGGAGAAGTCTTGCAAGTCTTATGAGGAGGAAATTCTGTTAGGAAATTCCGCTGTAAAATTTGTAGTCTTTTAAAATTATTTTCCTGCCTTGCGGGAAGAGGTATTCCACCCCATCCTCTCCAATAATTCTAGGATTCGTATTTTTGTCCATGAAAGCGTTTAGTTTTAGAAAGCAATTTTTAAGTAAGCAAAGTAATTGTCCTTAAAGGAATTAGCTTGTTTAAACAAACTCTCTGATTAACAAAGAGCTAAATGTGGTTTAGGGTAGCCAGTGTGTATGAAAGTGAGAGAGATCCTCAGAGTAATTAGGAAAAGCATCCGACCACCTGAACTGCTCTCATCCAAACCTGTCCAAGTGATTCGGGTAACTGAGCGTGCTAGCAAAAATAACACATTTTCCAAATGAATATTCCAGGGATAAACCTCTGATCTTCACCAGGACTGCTGGGGTGGAGGAGGCAGTGGGATGGACGGGGTGCCTGCTGCAGGATGCTGAAGGGTTTGTTTTGCTGTTGGGCTGAGCGCACGGGGCCACGTCCACTGAATGAATACATTCCCGTTTACTTCTTATTTTACCTTTTTTTTTTTTTAATTTAAAATTGCTAGAGCGATGTCCTGGAGGGGGTACAGCCAATGTCCTCCGTCCTGGAGACTTTCAGCGCTTGAGTGGACAAGACCCCAGGAAACCTGATCCGAATTCCAAGCTGGCTCTGTCCGGTACAGGGGACACAACACAGACCTCCCCCAGGGCTGAAAACCTGAAGCCTTTCCCGTGTTCTGTGACTTCATTTTTAGTTTGTCTGGCTTTGGAAGCCCAGATTTCATGGGGAGGTGGGCACAGCACTGAAAGGAGAGAGCAGGTTGTATGCGGCATCGATCACCGTGAGCGGCACGGGGTGTTTGGGAAAACTGTGTTTGGGGTAAGAGATGTGGGCAATACGAAATCCCAAACAGGCAGCAGAAAGGTGAGTGGGCACGTGGTGCCCAGATAAGGAGTGGAAGTGCTGAACTGCTCTGGGATGAAGCTGGAGTACACTGGGGTTTGCGTGGTACGAGCTCATCCCCCCAAAACAGACGAAAGTGTGGATTCAGTTGTACCCAGCACATGTGAGGGGAGAGAAGGGTGAGTCAGGGCTGATGCGGGGACCACCCCGAAGGGTCGAGGGTGGGAATGGCTCCCTCAGGACTGGACACAAGGGCTTGCAGAGCCCTTCCCAATGCCGCGGGGACCCAAGAGCTGCCTGTTCCCCATCCTTGCTGCGCTCACGCTCCTTCCCTTCGTGCATGTTGGATGTTTCCATGGAGTTCCTTGCCTCCCTGACCTTTCTCACCCCCCTTCCCCAGAGCCTTCCCACCTCCTCCTCGCTCTCCTGCCCTGAATTACAACGAGCCCTGCCGCCCCGTAGCCCTGCCGTAGCTCCAGCCCCACTGTCTGCGGGCACAGCGCTCATTTTCCAGCATTTCCTATGGGTTATTTCCATCCAGTGCTGACGGTGTGCCATGCACAGGGACGCGTTCCGCTGCCCTGGCTTTAATTTGGGTTGCCTAATCCAGCACACCCAATTAGCCCCGGTGTCCCACTGCACGCGAGCATCAGGAGTGAGGAACACCGACATTTCGTGTCTATATTTTCTCACCTGTATTTTCGAGAAAGAACGCTCTTTGGCTTTTGATGCTTTTTGTGTTGATCTCTCTCTCTTTATTTTTTCTTCCTGCCCTTGAATGTCAAGATTTTTAGCCTTGGAAATACTTTATTCGGAGCGTTTTGTTTTGTTTCTTTTTTTTTATTATTATTATTTCACGTTATCTCACGGCATCTCAGTCCTACCACAGGTTATGCTCTCACGCTGTATATTATCCTGCATGATACCATGCAGGGTCTGGAAGGATCAGGTTGATTATTTTATTTTTAAAACCCGAACCACAGCTTTTTTGTTAGCACAGATTGAACAAACAAGCTTTCTTCCTGCATCAAAGTATTTCCTACTCCTGGTCTATTGAAAAGGGGTGACCCTCTGGGCAGACCTTACAGGCGTTGCTGCTCCCGATGCAGTAAAAAAAAGAACAATATGAAATTATATACAGAAAGTTCACAGCGATAATCCAAAGGTCTGACAAGAAATTGTGCAATGGGAACTAGGGCATGTCCAAACCCAAGCTCTGCTTTTTCACGGCAAGAGTTTGAAAATGCTTCTTTCTAATCTATTATTTTCAGCCTGATTTTGGCATTTCCAGTAAGGTGAAAATCCCATGTTTGTGCTGATTTTGGCGATCTCTTTTCTATTCAGCCCCGATGCTTTCCTGCATTTCCTCTCAGGGCAGCAGAGGCCATTGGGTCCCAGCACGAGCATCGTCCCCGCTGCGTTGCGGGCAGGCAGACAAAGCCTGTGCTGGTGCTGACCCACACCCATGGGGCACAAAATGCCCTGCCCTCGGGCTGGTGTCAGTCTGGAGGCGCTTCTGTGTTGGGCAATGGGAGCCTGAAAATGAATCATCCCGTCCCGTCTCCCCCCGATGCTCCGAGGCCAGGAAGATACGGCTTTGCCATGCGATTTTGCCCCCCTCCTTGAGTTTGGAGGGGTCACAGCTGGCTATTCAGTGGGCTGATGGATTAAACGGTGGGATACAAATAGCTGACCCCTCCTGGCCCCACCTGCCCCTCCAATGCCGTGCCTGAGATTATGGGAAATGAAAGCCGCTGCCTCTTGTTCCCCTCCTGCCAGGGAGCCTCTCCCTGCCCCTTTCCCATAGCCTCGCCGCCATCCCCGCTGAGGGCAGCCCTCCCCACGCTGAGCGGATTATGGCCTTGGGGTGCCGTGGGGTGGGCAGAGCCCTATGGGGTGTGCAGGTTGAGCCCACCCGTCCTCGGGTGGCTGAGAGTTGGAGCGTCCAACCGTACTGCTAAGAGTTTAATTATCGATGCAAAAGGCGTTGTTGCGGTGGGGGGAGCCTTGCTGTGAATCTTGGGAGGCCTTTGAAGTTGTGATAGAGAGGAACTGAAGCCCAAGGGAATGGGGCTGCTCCCACTGACCCTTCCTCCCCACGTCTGCGCTACAAAGCCCACCGCCTGGGAGTGAGACCGTGGAGTAATTAGAGCGAGGATCGCAGTGGGTTAACAATTATGAGGGAGCTCTGAGCCCTTTTTGGTCCCCCACTGGTTTTCTGGAGGCTGAGGCTCAGCATGTCCCCCAGTGTGCTGCTGCCCCATCACACACCCCACGTTGGGCAGCGGCAGCTCCCGCAGCACCGCTCGCATGGTGGGACTGCTGGGCTCAGCGATGTGGCGTGTGGTCACCAGCCCCAGTGCTGGGAAGGACTTGGGAGCAGTTGCTCTGAAGAGAAGGATATCCACGGGCAATGGATATGGGGGTGCAGGCAAAATGCACATTCTGTGGATGCGAGCTCCCGCATCTCAAGTGGGGGTTAGAATTTGGTAGATGTGAATATGGGTATGAATCTGGAGGAGATGCGTCTATAAATGTAGGTGCAGGTATATATATATAAATAAACATATGTATGCATAAATGCATATCTGCTTTTTGGCACACTTATATCTACCTTTTGACGTATATGTGCATGCACATCTACCCGCTCTTCGACTCCTGCATGGATGAGATTGCAGTGTGCGCTAATCACACCGCATTACACGGCGCAACTTTTCAAGTAGGTCTCCCTTGCGTGAGACTCCAACTCAACACCCCAGTTTGTGCCGGGGAAGCAACCTTGCAGCTCCGTAGGTGCTTCCATTCGAACGGGCAATCAGACTTGACAGCTCTTCCATCAGTGCGAGAATTCCCCCTGACACCTCCTGGTGTTTTGGCTCAATACGCCGAGTCAAAGCCAAGGCGCAGAATAGTGGAAATCAAAATGGTGCTCAGGAAAAAAAAAAGAAAAAAAAAGGAGCTTGCAGTTTGAGACTGATACATGCGGACAGTCCATAACATCAAACAGAATTACCCAGCTGTAGGATAGAGGTCTCCCAAACCAGCAGGTTTTCTGAGAAACATTTCAGCTGAAAGGAGTCCTTTGTGGCAGACTTGCTTGCCCTCCTGCATCAAGGCCCCAGCCTCCGGGGAAGCGATTGTGGCTGGGACATCACCCGCAAGGTGCTGGATAGGGTTCCCAGTTGGGTTCCCAGTCGGGCTTTGGGAAGGAGCCCGCATAGGGAGTTGCTGAGGGCTGTGAGGACGCTGCCAGCTAAGCCAGTAATTCCCTGCAGTTGGGGCTGGAGCTCAGCACCAGGAGCATGGCACAGCTCCCTGCAGTGCTTTGGACCAACCACACTACAGACCATGCTTCAATACTGTCCGTGGTAGTGACAAGATTTTCACAGAGCTCACTGGCAGGGCTCTCACACCAGTGGGGAAGTGAATTCCCCATATTGAGGCTGACTTCTGAGCAGCATGATGGAGCAGTGGGTGCCCCTATTCATTGCAGGGGCGTTGGACAAGACGGCCTTTAGGGTCCCTTCCAACTCAAACCATTCTATGATTCTATATCTGAGCACAGCACGCAGTGGTACTGCTTGATGGGTCCTCATGTGCACAGCCTCATGTTTGCTCTATAGCAACTTCATGTGAGAGCTCTGCGTCAGAGAACGCTTTTCTATTTGTGCAATGCCCACTGCAGTGGGCTTAACACATTGGACCCCTATATGCGCTTTGCAGAAACACTTTCTAAGGAATAAAAGAAAAATCTCAGCCCTTTTCCTGCAAAGAGGCATGAGTAATCCGCTCCATGGGAGTGCTGCAGGGAACGCGTGCTTGTGTAGTGCTGTGCAGCAAAGCACCTGAAAGAAGGCTAACCTAACACTAAGCCTAAGCCAATCCTAATCCTAACCCTAACCCTAACCCTAACCCTAACCCTAAGTCTAACCATAACCATAACCATAACCATAACCATAACCATAACCATAACCATTACCATAACCATAACCATAACCATAACCATACCCCAACCTGAACCGTAACCCTAATCCTAGCCCTAACTATAACCCTAACCCTAACCCTAACCTTAACCATAACCCTAATCCTAGCCCTAA
>NC_034428.1:6302994-6313958 GCF_002078875.1 Numida meleagris | reverse complement strand
TAACCCTAATCCTAGCCCTAAGTATAACCCTAACCCTAACCATAACCCTAACCCTCAGTATATGAGACTGAGTGTTGGACGTAGCATCCGTGTGGTGGGATAGGGTGCCACCAGCTGGCTCCAGGCGAGCTGGGTCTGTGTGGGTCTGTCTCAGCTGTTATTCCAGCACTGTGCCTCTGGAGAACATCCCACCACGGGGCTGCACGCTCTGACCCCAGCACTGTGCCCCACGTTGCAGTGCTCTGGCTGTGACCACCCCTGGTGCTCCTGGAGAGCCTGTTCTGCAGAGAGCCACAGCCGTGCCCAGCTTCATGCATCGCAGCGTGGGAATAAGGGCATAGAGACAGCGGGGGGAGTGGGGCCGTGAACACAGCCCTGCTCACGGCTGTCCTGCCGAGGGTCGTCGGCACCGTGCTCCGGCGCCGCTAGCAGGGAAACTCCGCAGCCTGGGCTCCCGCTGGGCGAATTACCCAGGGAAAATAGGCAGAAAATCTTCAGATTAACAATAACAAATAAAAATGGATTTGAGATCTCCGAGGTAATTACTCCGTGCTGAGGGCAAGGGGCCTCTCTAGCAGTGGGAGCAGCGCCTTGCAGTGAGCAGAGGGGCTCGGCCTGTTGTTGGGCCAATGAAGTCACACAAGAAACCCTGGAAATTCTTTCAAATTGTTCTGCTAACATTAATAAATGCCTCAAAAGCTCCTAATCTGCTCTGTCAGGAGCATGACGTCCGGGTGTTTCACAGCCAGCTCACGTCTCTGCTTCCTTCTCCCCCCTTTCCTTCCCTGCCTGGTAATCGTAAATGGAAGTGGCACCCGTTCCTACAGCTGCTGGGGCCCACTTTGTGCAGAGCCCGGCCTCTGGTGGGGCTGCAGCTGTGGTCCCGATGTGCACTGTCCCACCGTGACAGCCACCAGCACCTGGAGGTGCAGATGAGACATGGAGATGAGGCTCATTCCTCATATTGACCTTAGGACCAGGCTGAAGGGACAAGGGAGATTTACGTTAGATGTTGGAGGAAATTTTTTTATTCAGAGAGTGGTGAGGCCCTGGCAATGCTGCCCACAGCTGTGGGTGCCCCATCCCTGGAGGTGCCCAAGGCCATGGATGGGGCCCTGGGCAGCCTGAGCTGGCGGGGGGCACCCTGCCCTTGGCCAGGAGTTGGTGCTGGATGATCTTTAGGGTCCCCTCCAAACCAACCACTCTGCGATTCTATGAGATTCTATGATTCCATATCGTTACGTTGGGCTCCTAGTGGCAGAAGTGTTTTTGGAGGTTTGAATTTGATGGGGCTTCAGAGGGGATGTGTCCAAGTGAGGAAGGGTGCCCCAGCTGTGCTGGCATTTCCCCAGGTGGGGCTGGTGCAGAACATGACGCTTGGCTTTCACTTCCCAAGCTCCTCCTGCTTTGCATCCCCACTGACCTGTTATTTGCAGCCCCCCGTCTCCAAAATCATAGAATCATGGAATCATGGAAGGGCTTAGGTTGGAGAGGACCTTTAAGATCATCCACTTCCAACCCTCTGCCGTGGGCTGGTTGTCAACCACCAGATCAGGCTGCCCAGGGCCCCATCCAACACCAAAGGGTACACTGCTTCCTCTTGTGGTTGCAGCCCAACTCTGCTGCATCCCAGCAGCTCTGGGGAGCAGCATTTGTTACCATTGAACTGAGCTACAGTCAGACAGGTCCCTGTCACTAACTGCAAAGTGCCCCATGATGGGTGAATTAGGAGGAGTCACTCGTGGTGCTTTGCTTCGTTGCTCTTAGTGTAGAGTGAGCTTTCTAACACCGCGTTTTGTTCCTGTGTTTTCCAGTGAACTTGCTTGACACTTCAACGATGCCAGGGGACTGGGGCTGGCTGACCTATCCCTCACATGGGGTAAGTATGAAGCAGCTGTTGGCATCTGGGGGATGCAGCATGGGCGGATCAGGCTGAGTGTGCCCAGGCCCTGAGCTCTGAGGTTATTCACAGCCCCCGGGGAGCTCAAGAGATGGGTTGCCCTGTGAAGTGTCTTGCTCATCACTGTGCTGGGACAACATCTGGATGTTCCTCCAAAATGACCAGGAAGCTCTGAAGCACTGGTAATAGGAGGAGTTTGATGTGGGAGCTGAGCAAACAGGGCAGGGGAGCGCCCACTGCATCTGATTTCTTATGGGGTGTAAATGCATAGTCCTACAGTGTGGCCAGGAGGGATCTGGGGCCAGCGACCCCTGGGCGATGCGAGCTGGATCCTCCCCACATGCTCCCTTCACTCCCAGTTCCATGGCCAGGTTTTCCTGCTGCAGCAGCTTTCTGCAAACTGTAAATGTCAGTCTTGGATGGCAGTGACCTGGCTGTAAGGACTTTTCCCAATTATTGAGCGAGCAGAAACAATTCCGTAAATACATGCAGGACCAACTGCGAGGCGCGGTGTGGCATACTGCATACACAAAATGTGCCAAGTCGGGGTGCCTACCCAGCTTGCGCTGCTGCATTGGTTTTTCACTTCCACTCTTTTTCATCCCCTCTCTGAACTAAATGGTGCTAATCTTTTCAATTCCACCTCCTACAGAAATCTTCCCAGGCCCCTAATCATTTTCATTGATCTGTTGCCTGAGACTTTCAGTCCTTGTGCTGTCTGTTTGAGAAGGAGTGATCAGAACTGTGAGTTCATAATAGGAACAGAGATGAGATTTATATCAGATATTATCATACGTGTAAATATATTAAATCATTAACTCAGCTCTAATTTTAGCAGTTAGCTGTTGCAGTGATGACTGTTGTGGAAATACAATAGATATAAGCCCTAGTTAAGTCATAGCCTCTTCAATTACCCCAGGCTTTTGCCCAATTCATGGCCTTTCAATGGAGAAGACAACCATGCAGCTCTGTGAAAACTGACTTGAGCATCTCCGGGAAGGATGCCTGGGTTTTGATGTGACTTTCTTGCACAAACAACTTTGCATGTCCTTTTCAATCTGGATGGAAGAATTTAGTCTCAGAAGGAGTGGGGATGCACCGGCACAGGCCTAGGGACGTGGTGGGGTCACCGTCCCTGAAGGCGTTCGAGGAAAGTGTAGATGGTAGATGTGGTACTCAGGGACACGGTTTAGTGGGCAGTATTGGTGGTAGGTGGATGGTTGGACTGGATGATCTTAGAGGTCTTTTCCAGCCTTAATGATTCTGATTCTGAGTTTTAATGGCTCCTCTGAACACCTACCTGGACTTGTTCTTCCTCCATGGGTCATTGCATTGCATCATCCTGAAAGAGCACCTCATTTATTTACTCTTTTGCTGGCCCTCCAACTCCAAGTACTTTTTTGTACATTGCACATGGAACCAATTGCCATCACCACAAACGGAGGCAGGAGGCAGGTGACCCACAGCTTGATAGCTTGTGCCCGCTTGACTCCAAACCTGATGCCTGAGACAGGGTAGGATGCCCGATGTTGCAGGGCCCCTCTTGCTTTGGGATTTCCCCACAGTGTGTCTGCTCTGTCCGGGGACACATCCTTTGCAATACCCTCCTCCCAAAGGATGGCATCACTGGCCCAAACCCCCTGGCTGAAGGCACCCTTGTGTTTGCTTTACCCACTTCTCCATTTCTCTGTCCTGTGTGAGCCACGAGCCACCGCGTGGAATCATAGAGAGGTGGGGTGGGAAGAGACCTTAAGAACCTTACAGGAATACTTTTCCTTTCTGGGTTTGCCAGGGCCAACCAGGGCAGAGGAGCAGGGGGCTGGGAGCCCTGGACGCAGCTGAGGGTCAGCAGCACTGCTGGCCCCAGGGAGCGCCAAGCCATCAGGGAGCCATGCGTGGCCTGTTTTGACATTTCCTCTTGCCAGATAATCGTCTGGGGGTAATTGGCTGTAATAGCTGCTCAGGGGTTTAATTGCGTCTCCCCTTGCCTCCACCCCAAGACACGTGCAGTAAGCGGAAGGGTCACTGGGAGCATCCCCATCCTGCAGGCTGTGGCTCCTCTCAATTATACCTTCAAAGGGCTCCCAGGAGCTTTGCAGCCCTCTCCGTCCCCAGAACAATTCCCTTCGCATTGAAAATTAGACTCTTATCACTGCCGTCAAAGAGGCTGCCTCTGCCCTTCCGTGCCTCCGGTATGCCAGCTCTCTCCAGCAAAGTGCCCCAGTGCCCCAGTGCCCTTCTCTCCCCTCTCCTTGCCTGGCACGTGACCTGCCAGATCAGAGGGATCCTGATCGGCCCCTTTGCAAATTGCTTTTCTACTGACTAATTAAAATGCTGATGAGATAAGTCAACATATTATTAATAATTATTGTATCGTCTACTTTGATTTACAAAGTCAAACAGGAAATGATTTTGTTCAGGCACAGGATATCTAAAGAGCTTGAGTGATGCCTTGCAAAAGCTAATTATAACAGGACAACCTTGAGCACTGGGGAAAGGCCCCACACTGCCCCTGACCCCACAGTCTCACCCCACAGCGCTCCCCAGATGTGAGCTCCATGCTGGCTTTGCACAATACTGTCCCTTTGCTCTGAGTTCACCCCAGTCAAACCACAGCTGTGCACGTGACGTTCCAACACCATATGGGATCCCAGCTGCCTCCTTGGAGCCCCAGAAGACATTGGGGCTCTCTCATCTACCTGTGGTCTTCTGACCTTAGTCACTTTGGTGTCCTTGTGCTGTTTCCACGAGTAACTCTTACTATCCAGAGCCTTTCTACCAGCATGTTACATCCGTGATGAAACCCATTTTCTTTAAAAAGGAAAAGTGTAGGTGTGGAATGTTGCAAGGCAAAGATTTAAGCTAGTAATTGAGATAAAAGCTCATCTCCCAGTGCTTGTTCAGTGAACGCTGTGTTATTGCTAATTCCCCAGACTCTGGTCACTACCAGGAGTTAATCACCGGCGGTGAAGCTTGGAGTAGTTAGCTGCCAAACAAATCCCTCCTCAGCCATAGCAGTGACTGATTTCAGGGGATTATCTCCATTAACGCCCCCCATCTAATGATTTATAGCTGCAATAATGTCCTTCTCTATTTTCTCTCCTGGTGACAGCAGTGTGAGGGCCTTGGTAGCTCCTGGTAAACGCCGCAGCTCAGAGCTTGCTTTGGGATGAGGGGAAGTGCTGGAAGTTCTGGCGGCAGCAAAAGGTTTGCAGTGCCAGGAAGACTCGACATCCCTTCACAAAGCCATTCCAGGGCCATGGGGGCATTGTCCCTAGGACTCCTTGGCCAACACATGGATGCTGTGGGGTGGCAAGAGCCTGAATCCCCTTTTGGAAAGCAGTCCCTCCTTGCTTGTGCCCCTCCACTTCTCCTCCTCCCCACTCTGCTGCATCACAGAGGCCCCGGGAGACTTCTAAGTCCTTGCTCAGCCGCCCAGATATCTGCTGTTTGCATCTTTTGCCTTTCATAATCTGGCAAATTTTTTTTTTTATAACTCGTGTTGACTTTAATTTAAACTATTAGGCAAGCCCCTGCATACAGATGTGATCGCGTTCCCCTCCCCAGCACGCACACACGCGTGTGCTCACCACGTTAATTATGATGTCCTCATTTCCGTCTCGCTGGGGGATCTTATCGCAGTGATGGGGCTGGGCTAAGCTTCGCTTAAGAAAAGCTGCTTCAAACCGGCAGCTGCTGGGAAAATGTGCCTGTGGGATCCGAGCCACCAGTGTACGTGTCCCAGCCATCCTCTGTGTGTTTCCTCTGCTGGCAGAGCACTTCCTTGTGCCGGTGGCATAGGCACGGTGCTCTGGCCCAGGTCAGGCTGGGATCCCACAATGGTTCCAACTCCAGCAGCACTGCACGGTGCACTGTGGTGATGAGCTGTGTGAAAAGAAACATGAGGAGGTTCAGCAAGGGTGAGTGTAGAGTCCTATAACTGGGGAGGAACATCCACGTGTATCAGTACAGGTGGTTGCGCTGCTGGAAAGGAGCTGTGTGGAAAAGGACCTGGGTGCCCTGGTGGCCAAGAAAGCCAGTGCTGTCCTGGTTGACCAGTGTTTGGCCAACAGTTGGCCAACGGTTGACCAACAGGATAACCATGAGCCAGCATTGTGCCCTGCTGGCCAGGAAGGCCAATATGATCCTGAGGTGCATTGCACAGAGCGTGACCAGCAGGGTGAGGGAGGTTCTCCTCCCCTCTGCTCTGCCCTGGAGAGGCCACATCTGGAGCACTGGGCACAGTGCTGGGCTCCCCAGTTCAAGGCAGACAGAGAACTGCTGGGGAGAGTCCAGTGGAGGGCTACAGAGACAATCAGGGCCTGGAGCACGCAGTAACCTCTTCTACCATTGCAGGCACTGCTGGAGAGCCCTGAGCAGCACTGTGTTTGCCAAGGGGAGCCAGCTGTGTGATGCAGGGAGCATCCCCGCTGCTGCTCTCAGCAACACCCTGCGTGCTTCCTCCCCTGCTTGGTTCTGCCTCATTTCCCAGGGGACTCAGCAGGGAAAAGACAGGAAACAGATGTTGTGTTAATTAGTGCTCTATTAATTGTGACGAGGACTCCCACACCCTCTGCGGTGCTGTGGCTTATGCACACGCCCGTGTGGGAGCAGGGCCATCGCAAGGTGGGGGTCATTTCTGGGTGAAATTCAGGCCCGGCATTTCTGAACAAACCTGGGCACTTCTGGAATGTAGGAGGCGATTTTTTGAAAAGAACCAGAAATGCTTTTTTCTCCCAGCAGTGGCTTGACTTTCACAGCCTTTGCCAGCATATTCCCCTATGAATGAGCTTTTGTTGAAGTCCACACCTGGTGCTGCTGCCTTTTCCAGGCAGCTTTGAACTTGTTAGGAGGGAGAAGTGGAGTTTTCTCCTAAAGGTGAGATGCTGGGGGAGTTCTGAAGACGTACATCACTGAAGCAGCCACTCTGATCACCCCTAGCACTAGCAGAAGGCACCAGAAGGGCTACTCCACAGAAGCTACAGGTCAAGGAGGTTAAATGAGGAAGGACTTTTCTCTATGAGAAAGGAGAAAGGAGCAGTCTTTCTTAAAGATGTTGCTGATGATGCACTTGAGCTGCTGCTGGGAAGGACTTGAGCTGAAGAGGTGGTGGGAAGCCCTCAGAGAAGGGAAGGTCTGTGGATCCTGGTGAGGTTTGTGGAGGTGGAGAGGGAGACGTGAGACAAGAGCGAGCCCCCAGAAGGGTCTGATAGCCCCCAACACCTTCTCTCAACCGACTGAGCTCATCTGTATCCACAGTCTCAGTACTTCTTTTCATGTCTTGTCAATCAGAACTGCTTAACATCCTTCCCTGGGTGATAGAGATGTCCCTATCCACTCTCATCTCACCCAACGACTCCCTAGACTGTCCCTCCACCACTGTCCTGCTTGCTGCCACCTGCTTTTTCCCAACCTCTCCTCCCCAAACTCATCTTGCTGCCACTGCTGCATGGCTGTAGAACTCTGGGTTCCCAGTGCCCCTCTCCAGCCTTTCAGCCTGGGAGAAAGTCTGTTCTGAATGCCCTGTTACCTGTTGGAAGTTTGGTGCATCCGGCTTGACTTGTTTTCTCTCTGTCCTGCAGTGGGATTCCATCAATGAAATGGATGAGTTTTTCAGCCCTATCCACACCTACCAGGTCTGTAACGTCATGACCCCCAACCAGAACAACTGGCTACGAACCAACTGGGTTCAGCGGGACGGTGCACGGCGGGTCTACGCCGAGATCAAATTCACGCTGCGGGACTGTAACAGCATGCCAGGTGTGCTGGGCACCTGCAAGGAAACTTTCAACCTCTACTACCTGGAATCCGACCGTGACCTGGGTACCAGCACCCGTGAGAGCCAGTTTATGAAGATTGACACCATTGCGGCCGATGAGAGCTTCACCAATGTGGACCTGGGAGTCAGACGCCTGAAACTGAACACAGAAGTGCGGGGCGTGGGGCCCTTGAGCAAGAGGGGTTTCTACTTGGCCTTCCAGGACATAGGTGCTTGCATCGCCATTGTTTCAGTGCGGGTGTACTACAAGAAGTGCCCGGCAATGGTGAGGAATTTGGCGTCCTTCTCCGAGGCTGTGACTGGGGCGGACTCATCCTCCTTGGTGGAAGTGCGGGGAGAGTGTGTGGGCCATTCAGAGGAGAGGGACACCCCCAAAATGTACTGCAGTGCAGAGGGAGAATGGTTGGTACCCATCGGGAAATGCGTGTGCAGTGCTGGCTATGAAGAGCAGCGGGATTCCTGCATGGGTGAGTCCTGCTTCTTGCTAGCGGTGCCTGGAAGGTAATGAGGGGTGGCTGCAAGGAACTCTTGGCCTCTTGTGGGAAGAGCTGAGGACAAAAACTTGGAAAGCCAACCGCTGTGGAGACCAAGAGATGCCCCAGCTTTTGGTTGGTGATTCCCAAAAGGGTCACTGATGCCACTGGCAAGCTCCTTGAGAGCTCCTGTGAGGCTGGCTCTTTGTTCACAGGGTATGGCTTTGGGACTGGGGCTGGATATGGGATGGGGGCTGGCCTCGTTACAGGGAGACAAGGACAGCACCCCAGCCCCATGCCCCCAGCAGCTGCGCTGCAATGAAAGCAGGTATGCTTCTGCAAACCACGCGTGGCCTCTCCAAAATACCCCAGTGCTCGCTTCCCTTCAGCAGGCAGTTTGAAAGCGAAAAGAAAGACACAGAGCTTTGTGAAACAAGGTTATCATGTCCATCCATCACCCCTCCCCGGGGCTGCCACATAACCCTCCCATCTGGGGGTGCGGGAGCCATCCCCGGGGTCCTCTGTGCTGCAGGGCAGGCTGCAGGCTGCCAACTGTACAAACTGCGATAAGGAAGCGGGGTGACCACAGCCGCCGAGCACCGGGCACCGCTGCTGGCAAGGGGCCACGTGTGTACAGAGCTCGGCGCGCTGGGCTCCCGGTGAGAGCCCTCCGCACGGGTTTGTTTGCTCTCGGTTTCTTCATCAGGGCTGTTGAGGGGAGCAGCGTTCTGCCTCTGCAAATAGGAGCAGGGGGCCTTTGTTTGAGTTTCGTGGAAGTGTTAAGTGAAGCATTTGTCTTAGGGAGACTTGATGCAAGGTTAGGACGTCCGATGCTTGGCTGGAGCAGATCTGCGTGCCGTGGGGACCGGCACCAGCCATGGAGAGTTCCCGGCTATGCAGATTGGGAAGGATGGGCAGAATAAATGCTTGCATCCAAAATTCCTCCTCTCTGTGGCTGCTGATTTGAAAGTCCTCCTGCAACATGTCTGATAATCTAGAATATGTCTTCCTCTCCCATGTTAAAGGGTGGGTGTGAAGCGTGCCAAGCACATGCCACCATGGAAAGGGCAATGGCATGTGCCACCAGCATGGCTGTGTCGCATCCCTATGACTACAAGAAGTTGCGAGCTGGAGGTTTGGTTCCAAAGGGACAAACATCCTCTGTACATTCCTCCTCCTGCAGTCCGACACAGCAGGAGGTTACCACCCCAAAGCACGGAGGCTGGAAGCAGGGGGAGGATGGATGACTTCTTTTTCAGCCCTATCCACACCTGCCAGGTCCATAATGTGATGATCTCCAACCAAAACAACTGGCTTTGGACCAACTGGGTTCGGTGGATGGTGCTGAGCACAGAGAGCCCAATAGCCCAGAACCAAGTGAGCGGTGTCAGAACCTACTTCCCAGCATCTCCGTTGGGTCTAGAGCCGGAGTACATACATCTACACATGAAACCAAAACAGATGCAAATCTCCAGTCTTAGCTTCTCGTGCTTGACTGGGGCAGAGTTCATTTTTCACGGTGAAAAGTGCCTTTCTGGGATGATTTATAACCCAGGAGGATCTGTCGGAGTTGGAAATTAGCCGTTTTAATTGTCAGATGAACAAAAGCAGGATTCCAGTGGCTGTCGTCCCCAGTAATTTTTCATTCTCCGTCACTGGGATGAGATGATATAAATCACTCCTTGTGGCCCTAATAATCTTTCTATAAATATCAGGGACATTCATTTTTTTTTGCCTGGGGGAAAAAATTAGAGAGAAGATACTTTGCCTTTATGGCAGTGTTTAAAATGTGATTCCAAATTAATTTCCTTTTGCCTTTCACAGCCAGACGCCTTATTTGTCAAAGCTAAAGATGTTTGAACAGTGGAGGTTTCTCCCCCTCCTCTTTAACATTCATTTTTCTAAGGACCTGCCAGAGTGATGGAAGAGAGCTGAGGAAACCAAACCGTGGCCGGAGCTGTTCATAGCCCTCTAGAGGAGGCAGAAGGCAATGCCATGGAGCTGGGAGGGACGGAGTGAGGCTGGCCACACGTAGGAACCAGCACATTACTCTCCCTACCATCCTTCTTCCCTCGGTTGTTACCTTGGGTGCCCCTTTCTGTGACGAGGATGGGATCTTTGACCCTTTGTGTTTACTCACTTTGCAACCCAAACTTTAGTGGGCTCTGTCAGGCTTCACTTTCTTCCAAGTACACCCCAGTGATGAAAGTTCTCCGGAGTTTTCTCTCCTCCCAGGGCAACAGAACTGTGCCACATATTTGCTTTTCCCTTCCAGTTTCCATTTTGCAAAAGACTTTGTGCCCCTCCCTCCCCATCATCCACAGTCAGCCTCAGTTTCCTCCTTGAAATGTCACAGTCCACAGTATCTCTTACCCACAGCAAACAGCCTCCACTCTGCCTAAATAGCGGAATAAGTGGTAGCATAAGTGAGAAGTGTCCGTCCCAGCAATTTACCAGGTAGGAAGACAAGCAGCATAATTCACTGTATTTATATACAGCCACTGTACAGGCCAAGTGGAGATGCATTTCAATAAGGTCAGTGCAATCAGTGAGATGGGAAAGCGGAGCACGGCAACCCCAGCTTGCTTCTGTGGGAGGGAAGACAGTCTCCTCCAACAGCCTCCAGCACTAACCCTAACCCACTACTATCACCACCCTAATCCTAATCCTAATCCTAATCCTAATCCTAATCCTAATCCTAACCCAAACCCAAACCCAAACCCTAACCCTAAACGTAACCCTAACCGTAATCCTAACCGTAACCCTAACCCTAACCCTAACCCTAACCCTAACCCTAACCCTAACCCTAACC
>NC_034428.1:6251521-6302978 GCF_002078875.1 Numida meleagris | reverse complement strand
TAACCCTAACCCTAACCCTAACCCTAACCCTAACCCTAACCCTAACCCTAACCCTAACCCTAACCCTAATGAAACCCTAAATGAAAATAAACCCTAAATGAAAAGCCATGCTATCCCCCCTGGTGTCCTTAGGGTGTCTGGAGAGGTAGAGAGGAGTCCCTGAGGTGGCTGAGGACAGCAGATTCTCACACACAGCTCTCCCACCTGCCCCAATTTGGGCTGCAGAGGCACTCGGGGGCCATGGACCTTGCAGTGGGGTCAATCACCCTCCATGGTACTCAGGGGCTTCAGCTGACTCTTGCCTTCGGCTGGAAAACAGTGATGAGGGAGCACCAATGACCAATTACATCTCCATCAACCTGTTTGTGCAGCAGGACTGAATGAGAGCATGGGGCTCAAATGTGTCACCTCCAGCTCCCACACTGAGAGATGGGAATGGGGAAGGGGCAGTTGTCTCCCCATGGTCAAACCCCTCTGTCACTGAGATCTCTCATGCCCAATGGAAATGGATCTGGAGGGTCTGGTTGGCAATCTGGAAACCAGTGACTTTTTTTCCAGTTGGTGAAACTCGCACTGATGAGCCAATCAGCAAATTTAATGTACCTTAAACCTTTCTAGTGGGCAACTTTAATCGAGCAATTAAAGCACCACCGCATTGCTAATGAAGAGGAGAAAATACCCAGCTTGGTAATTATGTGCTCGTGAGTACAGCTGTGCGTCCATGGGAAGAAAGTCTGTAGGGAAGGATGGTTGCCCTGTGCAGTGGTAGCTCTGAATACACGCAGTGGGAGGGATGCAAGTATCCTTTCAGTGATGCCAGGCAAGGAAATCAAATTAACTCAGTGACTCACAAGATTTCCATTGTTGGTTTGCAAGCTTTGTAAAACTGCAGGCAGGAGCATCTGGCGAGATGATACCACCTTCTGTATATCTCAAGCAAAGTTCCACATCTAGACTGCAAAGAAGATGTGTTGGAGCTACACGTTGCTTGCAAACTTCAGTCTGTACATTAAGCAAAAGTTATTTTCCCAGTGGATTATGCAGCCCCGGGAGAGATCACTACAGAAGGGGCAGGATCTCCATTTTTTGGGAATTTCCAAGATTAACCTAGGCAGAATGTAGTCTTTTTCTGTTTAGGAACAAGTGGATTTGGCAGCATTCAGAGACCTTCACCACTTTGGGAATGAGTGGCATTAGTGAGAACTCTTATTTTCTGCAGAATTTATCCAGGTTTGGGGGTTATCCCTCTGCTCTACCAATGTGCAGGTGCTGGGGTAACACTGGGAAGTTCACAAGCCAGCAATCTGCTTTGTGCACTGGTACCTATGGTAGATTACGCATTGCAACGGGAGGTTGGGATCCTTCAATTCTCCACCAGTCTCACTGTGATTGCCCTGCATGTGGAAGATGCTCCTGCTTCCCACAGAGCAGCAGCACCCTGCCAAAAATGTATTCTGTGCTTGGCACGAGGTCCAGATCCCATCCATGTCAACACTTCTGATGCAACACGATGTCTTCTTCCCCTTCCGGAAAACAAGATGCTCCTGATACCACATCCCAGAGAAGGAGAAAGGGAGCCAAAAGCTGGTGGTGCTCAGCTGTGTGGGGGCTGTGCTGGCCCCTGGGGTGCCTTTCACTTGCATACTGGCCCCTATTTTAAACCTCAGCCCCATGCCTACATCCGTAGCTGTAAAGATGTGGTGAGAAGTCTCACACACCACCCAAAACCATGAGCTGGTTCCAGCAGGGGCTGGGATTAAGGTCTTGATACTGCGTGTCTTTTTTTTTTGTGTAGGCATCTTCACTTCCCAGATCCCTGCAGCAGGAATGCGGGGGTACACCCAGGCCTTCATCTGCATTCAGCTCCACTCCTTCTGAACAGAGCTCTCTGGGTTTGTTTTTGGTCTGGTGAAAATTGCTGGTTTCTTTTTTTTTTTTTTTTTTCCCCCCCAGAAACCTTAAATAGTTCTAAAAGCCTCTGACAAGGCAGTTTTGGAAAGAGATTTTCTTTCTAACTCTAGCATCGAGCCATGGGGCAATATATGGCATGGAAACCCAGGCAGGTCCCTCCCCAGGCCACCAACTAACTGGAGATAGAGCCTGAGCTGTCCTGGGATCAAATGCACAAGTTTGGGGGCAATGAGGCAGATGCCTGATGTGATGGTGCCCTGTCCTTGGAGACACCCAAGGTCAGGCTGGAGGGGCTCTGAGCCCCTGATGGAGCTGTGGGTGTCCTTGCTCATTGCAGGTGGGTTGGACCCGATGGCCTTTAGGGTCCCTTCCAACTCAAAGCATTCTATGATTCTATAATTCTATGTGGCTCTAAATAATATGCTTTGTATTAGTGCCTGTGTCACGCTGGAGCAGAGATTGCCAGTATCATACTGAAGGTGGATTTAAAAAAGCTGGGAATTTCAGTGTTATCTTCTCCTGCAGCCTGGAGGGCACTGGGACCCAATGATACCCTTATTTCCATCTTTACCTCTTCCCAAAGGATCAGGTGCAGGGATGACCTGAAAAGCTTTGCTGCAGGGAAGGGGACCAGGCTGCCACATGGCACCTTCCCAGCCATGCCCTGCACAGACCTCATGGGGTGGGAACACAGCCCATGGGGTGGGGGCTGTCACATGCAGCCTTGGTGGTCCCACTGGGTACGTGTGGAGCGTGCATCCTGGACAGATCCCCAGGCTGAATAGAGTGTGTCCTGGCTGGTGACTCCCCGACAGGTCCATCTATCATCTCCCCTGCCGTGCCAGATCATTAGCAGATGTTGTCCTGTCCCCAGAGGATGGGGAGGGAGGGAAACAAACGGACTGAACTACAGATGGTTGGCAGAGCCCTACCCACGCTCGCTGCCTCTGAGACAAACCTGCTGCTCCGGGGGCCGCTCGTTTTGCCTGAGATCCTCAGATACACAGTGAGGGGTATTCATTGCAAAAAACAGTTGTTTTTTTTTTTTAAAGAGAAATCCTTACCTTTTACAGCGCTCCCAGGAGCCCGACCTGCAACTAGCCATGATGAACCTTGTTTGGGTCATGTGCACTCAGTTCTTGAGCCTGTCCAGGTCCCTCCGGATGGCATCCCTTCCTTCCATCGTCAACTGCTCCACTCAGCTTGGTGCCATCAGCAAGCTGCTGAGGGTGCTCTTGGTCCCACTGCCTATGTCATTGATGAAGATATTAAAGGGCACTGGTCCCAAGATGGAGCCCTGGGGGACACCACCGTTCACCAGCCTCCACCTGGACTTAGAGCCATTGACCACAGCCCTCATGACTATCCAACCAATTTTTTATCCGCTCTTCAAATCCATATCTCTGCAATTTAGAGATAAGGATGAGATGTGGGACCATGTCAAAGGCCTTCCACAAGTCAGTGATGTGTGTGACTCCATCCAGAGCACAACCTGACCCAGCCCCAGCCTCCTCTCAGCCTCCTTGCATGCCTATACTGCCCAGGTGCTCCAAGCTTTTGTGCTGCCCTGGTGCACAAATTCACTTGCAATTTGTCATTTAGGATAATTTTCCTCCTGGGCTCATCTAAAATAATTGTGAATTATTGCCGCAGGTAATTAATGTTTCTTTACAGCATTAAATGCTAAGTGATTACAGTTGGGGTGAATCTGCTGTGCTTCGTGTTTCCATCCTTCCCGTCCACATTGCACTCATTCCTCTGCCCATAATTAAAAACTGGTGGGGAGAACCACTCCAGTTCCCCTTTAATCAGGAGTCCCTGACCACTGTTTGCTGCATGGATAGAGGTGCCCTGCAAGGACTCATAGCAGAGCTGCTCCAGTCCCCCACCATCTTGCTGGCCCTCCACTAGACTGTCTCCAGTATGCCCATGTGTCTTGCACTGGGGAGCCCAGAACTGGACCCTTGCATCCTGGGCATTCCTGCTCCATGTTCTGATGCCCTTTGGGGGGCGGAGGAGTTGGTATTTAGGAACAAACTCTGTGTTATGGTGCAGAGCAGTGAGGGCTATGTCACCAAACAAACCTCACCTGGCCTTGCTGTTCCTCTGCAGAGAGCAGGCAGCATGCATGCAAAGTCTCTTTGCTGCAACATGAAATGAGAGGAGATGTTTTTTCCTTGGAAAAGGAAACTCATCGCTTTTTGAACAAACGAGGGGCATGCAGAGCACCATGCACCGTGTGCAGGTGCAGGTGATGCTCTTGGGCACCCTTAGCATGCGTACTCCCTCTGACCACTGCCCCTTCCTCCCGGCAGCATGCCAACTGGGCTTCTACAAGTCGGACCCCGGGGACCAGCTCTGTGCCAAGTGCCCCCCGCACAGCCATTCGGAGAGCCGGGCCGCCCGTGTGTGCCGCTGCGACAGCAGCTTTTACCGGGCAGTGCAGGACCCCCCCTCAGCTGCCTGCACACGTAAGTACTCCCCCAGCATGGTTCTGTGTGCGCTGCCCAGGGGCTGCAGCCTTCCAGCCCCAGCTCTCCTTGTTCTGCAGGATCAGAGCCCTGGGGTTCCATAGGGCAGGGCAAGCTTTGTTGTGCCATGGGTGAATGGTGGCACTGGGGCTTGGCCCAGCCCAGCTCTCTGCATTGGGAACTCAGTGCTATCGAAGTGGGCCGAACGCATCACAGGAGGATTTGCTTGCTGGAGCTCCAAAAGTGTTTGGACAGTGCTGTCTGATGTAGGGTTTGGGTTTGGGGTGGTCCTGTGTAGAGCCAGGGGCTGGACTCAGTGATCCTTATAGCTTCCTTCCAGCTTGGGATATTCCATGATTCTATGATTGCTCATCTTCCCAGGAGATGCGAGTTCACTGTTCATTTCCATGACCAGCTCCCCACCCTCCAGCCCACTGACACTTCACTTCATCCTTTCTCTCTGTTTCACTCTCTCCTCCTTTTCCAGGCCCCCCCTCTGCTCCGGTGAACCTGGTCTCCAGTGTCAATGGCACCTCGGTGACCCTGGAGTGGGGCCCTCCCTTGGACAAGGGGGGACGCAGTGACGTGGTGTACAACGTGCAGTGCCGGCGCTGTGGGACAGATACGGGGCAATGCGAGGCATGTGGAGGTGGGATCCGCTTCGTCCCCCAGCAGATGAGCCTGGTGCAGGGAGCGCTGACTGTCACCAACCTCCTGGCCCACACCAACTACTCCTTCTGGGTGGAGGCCGTCAATGGGGTGTCAGAGCTCAGTGTGGAGGCCAGGAGAGCTGCCGTGGCCAACATCACAACAAACCAGGCAGGTAGGAGTCTTTGGGTTCTTGAAAGACAGGTCCTGCTTGACCAACGTGATCTCCTTCTATGAGAGGGTGACTGGCCTGGTAGATGAGAGATGGGCTGTTGCTGTAGTCTACCTAGACCTCAGCAAAGCATCTGACTCTGTCTCCCACAGTGTTCTCCTGGGGAAGCTGCAGCCCATAGCTGGGACAGGTGCCTCTTTGCTGGGTAAAGAACTGGCTGAGGGCCGGGCCCACAGAGTGGTGGTGAATGGAGTTACATCCAGCTGGCAGCCGGTCACAGTGGTGTTCCCCAGGGCTCAGTACTGGGGCTCGTCCTGTCTGATATCTTTGTTGATTGTTTGGATGAGGGCATTGAGTGCACCCTCAGTAAGTTTGCAGATGATACCAAGTTGGAAGGAAATGTCGACCTACCTGGGGGTGGGAAGGCCCTACAGAGGGACCTGGACAGGCTGATTGCTGGGCTGAGGCCAGTAAGATGAAGTTCAACAAGATCAAGCACTGGATCCTGCACTTTGGCCACAACAACCGCAGGCAGGGCTACAGGCTTGGAGCAGTGAGCAGTCAATGCTCAGCTAAACATGAGCCAGCAGTGTGCCCAGGTGGCCAAGAACGTTGATGGTATCCTGGCTTGTGTCAGAAATATTGCAGCCAGCAGGAGCAGGAGGTGATGTCCCTCTGTACTCAGCTCTGGTGAGGCTGCATCTCAGTGCTGTGTGCAGTGTTGGGCCCCTCACTACCAGAAAGGCATTGAGGCCCTGGAGTGTGTCCAGAGAAGGGAATGGAGCTGTGAGGGGTCTGGAGCACAGTCCTATGGGGAGCAGCTGAGGGAGCTGGGATGCATCAGTCTGAGGCAGAGGAGGCTCAGGGGAGACCTCATCACTCTCTACAACTCCTGAAAGGAGGTTGTAGTTAGATGGGGTCAGCCTCTGCTCCCAGGTAACAGCAATACGATGAGAGGTGATGGCCTCAAGTTGCACCAGGGGTGGTTCAGGGTGGATATTAGGAAAACTTCATTCTCAGAAAGAGTGGTGGTGCACTGGCACAGGCTGCCCAGGGAGGTGGTGGAGTCACCATCCTTGGAGGTGTTTAAGGACAGGGTGGATGTGGCTCTGAGAGACGTGGTCAGGGGGTACTATTGGTGGTTGGTGGATGGTTGGACTGGATGATCTTGGAAGTCTTTTCCAAATTAATGATTCTGTGATTCTATGATTTGCCTGTATGGACGATGTGCTCCTACCTTGGTAACACGAGGAGGGCTCTCTGTTCCCTCTGCTGCTGGAGATGAGTTTGGGGAGTAGGGACACACTGAGGACAAGCCCCTGTCCATGGCAGCTCTCAATTTTCTCTGCTTTTTTGTGCCCTTTGTCATCTCCCTCTCCCTCCACATCAGCTGCTGGTGGAGGATCCCTTTCTGCAGGAGGCAAGGGGCATGGAGAACACTTGTTTATTGACAGCAACACAAAGTGGAGCATGAATCTTTCAGGTTGCTCCTGCAGCCTTCTGTCCCTTCCCAAAGGGGCGGGCAGCAGTTCGTGCTCTGCTCTAAGCTCAAAGCAGTGCTACCCCCTGGCAGGTGACAGCAGTGGTCACAGGGAAGAGTGCACGTCTCATCTTTGCAAATCATACAGTCACAGAGAGGACTGAGGTGGAAGGGACCCTAAAGGCCACCTGGTCCAACCCCCTGCAATGAGCAGGGACACCCACAGCTCCATCAGTGCTCAGAGCCCTGTCCCCTGACCTTGGGAGTCTGCAGGGATGGGGCACCACCGCCTCTCTGGGCAGCCTGTGCCAGTGCCTCACCACACGTACTGTAACAAACTTCTTCCTTATATCCAATCTCCTCCTGCTGGCAAGAGAAACCCAGGGACCCCCTGAGTTAGCTCATGGTTGGCAGGAGAGCAAGGTCCCATTGTTACCAATACCTGCCCCTAGCACTTCCTCATCCCTCTGGTGAGCCTACCTGGAGACAACGAGCACAGTCAACCTGTTGCCTTACAGGAGCTGCTCTCAATCAGATCTTCTGCTGGACTGTCTGTATGTCTGGGATTACCCCAACCCAAGAACAACACCTTGCACTTGTCCTTGTTGAGTCTTGTTTGATTTGCATGGGCCCGCTTCCCAAGCTCGGATGTCATCCTTCATTCTGTCCTATCAACCACAGCACTCACATTTCTGCTCAGAAGAGCCAGCCTGAAGACAAACCAGTCTTCACCACTGCCATTCAATCTCCCATGATGTTTCCAGGACCCAGGTGCCCCACTGCTCTGTCCCCAAGCTGCCACTCTTTCACCTCTGGGAAACCTGCTCGCTCCGTAGGAAATAAGTTGAGACAACTGCAGCAAACACAACCCCATATACAAGCCCATCCTGCACAGCACTCATCTCCTTGTGGCTTTAATTAAAGCAGAAAATGCACTTTAAACTATTTTGGAGGGTTTTGTGTTCCACCATTCCCTGCTGCCCTAACCCCATGACTCTGCATCCCCAGCCCCTTCGCAGGTGGTAGCCGTCCGCCACGAGAGCACGGGCCAGAACAGCGTCACTTTGCTGTGGCAGGAGCCGGACCAGCCCAACGGCATCATCCTGGAGTACGAGATCAAGTACTACGAGAAGGTAAAACTGAGCTCGTGGCTGCAAATCACTCCCAGCGTGGCAGCGGGGACAGGGCTTGGTTTCAATCTCAATTGCTGCAATCAGGCAGCCGCGCGCAAAGGACTATTTTGGAAGACTTTGTTGCCTTCCTATGGCTGCTATGCTGATGCAGCAAGGTTTTAGATGTTGCTTTTCCACAGGACAAGGAAATGCAGAGCTATTCGACCCTGAAATCCAAGGGCACTGCTGCAACCATCTCTGGGCTCAAGCCTGCCACCCGGTACATCTTCCAAGTTCGGGCCCGTACCTCTGCGGGATGTGGGAGGTTCAGCCAGACCGTAGAGGTGGAAACGGGGAAACCGGGTGAGTGTGTGTAGTTTCCCTACAGACCCTGTATGCTGGGAGACCCCCAAAACAGGGGTTGGGTGGGTGATGGTGCTTTATCATTGAAGACAGTGGTGATGCACTGGCACAGGCTGCCCAGGGAGGTGGGGGATCACTGTCCCTGGAGGTGTTCAAGGAATGTGGAGATGTGGCACTGAGGGATGTGGTCAGTGGTCATAGTGGGTATGGGTTGGTGTTGGACTGGATGGTCTTAGTGGTCTTTCCATCCTTAATGATTCTATGGTTCTACGACCCTGGTAGGGTAGGGGGATTTCTGAGCTCTGCAGATCTTTCCCCATTCCAGCTCACCTCCTCCTGCACTATTTCTTCCAGTCTCCCTCCGCTATGACACGATGACCATTGTCTGGATCTGCTTGACACTCATCACTGGCCTCGTTGCGTTGCTGGTGGTCTTAATCTGCAAGAAGAGGTGAGTGTTTTCTGGAGGTTGGTGCAGCTTGTAATGAAGTGTTACAAGTGATTGGAGGGACGAGAGAGCTTGGGCTCATCTCTCTATCAGTTGTGACCTGAGCAGTCATAGGTCAGGGATGAATAAGAAACCAACAGAGTCATCCTGCCTCTATCTTCCCCAAGGCAGAACCAACAACCACACCTTCCCCTCTAGACTGGGAGATGACACTGGGGTTGCCCAGTCTGAAAAGAAGGAAAAGGAGGGAAAGAAATGACCTCAGTGCTCTCTGCAACTTTTAGAGGGTGAAAATAGAGAGGGAGGTGGTGAGCTGTTCTCCCTGATGACAAGATGTGGGCAAAGCCTTACTTCAGCTCCAAGCCTGGCTTGCGCTGCTTTCTACACAGCCTTTGGGCTGCTGGCAGGAGCAAGGAGCACCCTCTGACCCTTGTGTCCCTATGGCAGGCACTGCGGGTACAGCAAAGCGTTCCAGGACTCCGATGAGGAGAAGATGCATTATCAGAATGGGCAAGGTAGGGCTCTCTCTGCTCCTGCTTCCAAAGTGTGCAGGACCTCAGTTTTCTGGCAGGGACCTGCATCATCTTCCCTGGCACTGCTGTGGTTTCCATGGGGAAGGGTGCTGACCACTGCCTATTTCTGGTGATGTGCCCAAGGCAGATGAACTGGGGCTCTGATCACAGGGTAGTGGGGCAGAGTGGCTGCATGCTGTGAGATGGGGCTGTGGAAAGTTCATCGCTTGGGCAGCCATTACTGGTGGGGGGCAACCAGCCCATGGCAGTGGGGTTGAAATGGGGTAGGTTCAAGGTCCCTTCCAACCCAACCATTCTGTGACTCTGTGATTCAGCATCAGGCCAGAAGAGTGAAAATTTCACCACAGACCCACACAAGGAGGTGGTAGGGGTGAGGATCATACAGAGGAGACTGGGGTGGTCCTGGACTGCTCTAAGGACATTGCCCTGCCAAGGGGTGCCGTGGCTTTCCTTGGGGCTGCCCAAGGAGTCCTGCCCCTGCCCATCCATCTCCCAGCTCCTGGCTGCCCAGCCCCATAGCAGTGCTGTGTGGAAGAGCTGGTTTCCTCTCTCCCCTTTGAAACCTGACAGTGAAGTTCCCCGAGTCAAAGTTCTACGTGGATCCCCACACGTACGAAGACCCCTGCCAAGCCGTGCATGAGTTCACCCGTGAAATTGAAGCTTCCCGGATCAAGATCGAGAAGGTCATTGGGTCTGGTGAGTTTCCAGTCTGAGCAGAGTTGGACTGGATGATCTTGAAGGTCTTTTCCAACCTGAATAATTCCGTTCTACCATGTTTCCCGAAGCAATTTGCTTTCCGAGGCATCTGTTACAATGCTCCATAAGGGCTTCATCTGCTCCTTGTTTCTCTGAGACCAGAATCGTGGGTAGGATGGTTTTTTAGTGCATGAAATAAACTCCTCCGTGTCAGCCCGGCGCAGGTGGGAGCTGCTCAGCTGGCGTGGCACTGAAGGCTCCAGCTGACACCAGCAGATGGCTCAGCCTGTCCCGCGTGGGTGCCCAAACACAGCCACCCTGCTCGGTGCGAGCAACTGGGGTGATGAGATGCAAGAAAATTGCAAGCAAAATGGTAAATGTTCAGAACAAAATAGATTTTTTGCCTAGGAACAGGGGCTTGCAGGGCAGCACAGGGAAGCGTAGGAAGCCAGCGCTGGAGCTTCACCAGCACTAAGAGACTCCAAGAGGAGGAGCATGCTGAAGGAACATGGGTCAATCTCTGGTGCTGGAGGGCTGGTGCAAGGAGCTGGGGCGTGCTCCATGCCAGGGGGGTGGAGGAGTCACCGTTCCTGGAGATGTTCAGGGGACGTGGAGATGTGGCACTGAGGGACACAGTCATTGGGCATGGTGGGGGTGGGTTGGGATTGGACTTGGTGATCTTAGAGGTCTTTTCCAACCTTAATGACTCTATGCCTTCATCTTGCCTTGCCTTGCCTTCAGGGGAGTCTGGAGAGGTGTGCTACGGCCGCCTGAAGCTGCCGGGGAAGAGGGAGATCCCCGTGGCCATCAAGGCTCTGAAGGCGGGCTACACTGAAAAGCAGAGACGTGACTTCCTGAGCGAAGCCAGCATCATGGCACAGTTTGACCACCCCAACGTCATCCACCTGGAGGGAGTGGTGACCAGGAGTAGGTTGCATATGGGGAGTGGCAGGAGGTGGGAGTCTGAGAAAAATCTGAGTGCTGCCCAGGCTACTGGTTTGTCAGATGTGTGGTCACCCCGGGGTCCCCTGCAGCCCACCACTGCCGCTGATAGCATGGGAGAGCTCGTGCAGTGGGGACAGATCCCTTCTTGCCATGCTTCTTGCCAGGAAGCTTTCTCTTCTGATTGACATTCCCCATTAATATCTTCAGAGGGAGACAGTCTGTTCCCGGCTGCTTTCCTCCTTCCTCTTCGAACTCCATTAGAGAAATGAACTGCTTGTTGGCTGCATCCCAGACCTCTGGGTCCTAGAGAGGGGGCTTAATTAGATTAATTTAAACTGCCCCTGTGTCTTTTGCTACAGGACAACCCTTCCACATGGCTGTCCCCCACCTTGCTGTGCAGTGCTCCCATGTGTCCCAGGTCAGGGCTATTGGATCAGGAGAGGTCCTACTCATGAGCATTTCTTTTAAAAGCTGCCTGTACAGAATAGTAATTTGAAGCCTTCCTTCAAAAAGGCACACTGGGATGCAGAGCGTTATGTTAATGGCATGCAAATTTCAGTGGGCTAAGGAAGCTGACCCAGACACTTCAATAGCACCTGGAGGGAGGATTAAGTGTTGGGGTTTTGTCCACATCTCCACTGGGGTTTTGTCCACATATTCATCATTGTGCCCTCCACTGTGCGGGGCTGCAGGAGATCCCCAGGCCTGCATTAGCATTGCTCCCAGTAGAAGCTCAGCGCTGGGCTTCTTGGAGGAAGATGACTTGTTAACTTGACCTCCCTTTTCTTCTGCAGGCAAATTGGTCATGATTGTTACTGAGTACATGGAGAACGGCTCGCTAGACACTTTTCTCAGGGTAAGAAGCTCTCATATTTATATTCATTGAATACTACTCTGGTTTTCTGGGCTGCAAGACTGGAGATGAGGTTGGGTCGCACTCCTCAGCCCCATGACCATCGTGGCCCCTGCGCAGGGGCTGTAGGCTCTGGGTGTTGTCTCTTCCGTAGACTCCAGGCAAGAGCACCAATACGGGACATTTGCCCAAGGGAAGAGAGGGTGGTGGGCCTGGGGGCCACGAGAGAGGCTCAAGAGATACAGAAAAAACACAGATGAACTCTGATTCATTTCCTTCTCCAGAAGCACGATGGGCAGTTCACCATCATCCAGCTGGTGGGCATGTTGCGTGGCATCGGGGCGGGCATGAGGTACCTGTCTGACCTGGGCTACGTGCACCGGGACCTGGCTGCCCGCAACATCCTGGTGAACAGCAACCTGGTCTGCAAGGTGTCCGACTTCGGCCTCTCCCGCATCCTCGAGGATGACCCTGATGCTGCGTACACCACTACGGTATGGTGGTTACCCCAAGAAGGTGAAGTTAGACACTTGTGTCAGGACAGGCAGTGCAGGAAAGGAGAAAATGACCTCATTCCTGTTATTTGGACAAGAACCCAAAGTACTTCCAGCTTTTAATGCATTACATGAGAATGCTCCTCCTTCATGCTTCTCCACTGTGTTCGAGAAACGTGTAGATGTGGTACTTAGGGATATGGTTTAGTGGCAATATCGGTGGCAGGTGGATGGTTGGACTTTTAATGTAGGGCACGTTTATCCATGAATCTATTTTAAGATCCTCTGCCAATCTGAAAGCTCTCGAGCATGATCTGCTCCTCTACCAGAGGTTGTAAGAGGGGAAGCAAAATATACTGGGGGAATGTGTTCTTTTTACTTTTCCCTGGCAATGACATAAATCAGTGTGGTCCCAGAGCATGCCTCTGAGTGGACAAATGTTTTAATGTGGGTCAGTTTGGAGAGGCAGCTGAGGAGTCTGAGCATGGCTTTTCAGGACAGGGAGTAGAGAAGCAAATAGGTTTGTTTGGGGTAGCTCATGGCATGAACTGTGAGGATGCAGTGATAGGATCAGGAGCATAAACTCTCTGGTAAAGTTTCACTCAGAATATTTGTAATATAAGGATGTTTTCTTCATAAACTGTGTAGAAAGGTATCCCATCACAAAGGGTGCATCTGTTACCTTCAGTCCCCTTCAAGGAGTGTGGCAGAACAGATAGGATGAAGTTGGGTGAAGGCAACCCTCTCTCTACACAGGGACCCCTGAAAGAGGGTCTCAGGCACTGGGAGTGTCTCAGCTGCTCTGGGAACCCCCCCCCCTACATTTCCTGCACCACAGCTTTTCAGATTGCCAGCAACCACATTTCTAGCTTAGATGTATTCTTAGCCCATTTCTTGCTGTTTTTTGTTAGCATAGTCAGCCTTTAATTCAACAAGTTCTCTTCAGCACTTCCCTGCCAAATCAGTAACAGGCAGGGAGCACATGACACAACTCCCCTTGTTTGCTGCACTGAACAAGCCAGGCTCTCTGCCTGTGCCCAGCATTAGCTCCATGTTCTTGTGCTGTGGTAGCCCTTGGCTGCTCCTCACCACTTTGGTTATGGCCTCAATTTGAGCCAGGGGATGTTCAGGTTGGATATTGAGTAAAATTTATTCTCAGAGAGAGTGGTAATGCACTGGCACAGGCTGCCCGGGGCAGTGGTGGAGTCACTGCCTCCAGAGGGGATCAAGGAATGTGGAGATGTGGCACTGAGAGATATGGTCAGTGTACAATATTGGTGGTAGACGAACGGTTGGACTGGAAGACCTTAGAGGTTTTTCCAACCTTAGCGATTCTGTGATTCTGTCAGTCTATGAAATGATGCAGTTGTCGCTGTTTTTTTTCAGGGGGGCAAGATCCCCATTCGCTGGACAGCACCAGAGGCCATCGCATACCGCAAGTTCTCCTCTGCCAGCGATGTGTGGAGTTACGGCATCGTCATGTGGGAGGTGCTGGCCTACGGCGAGCGTCCATACTGGAACATGACCAACCGAGATGTGAGTGGATGTGGGGCAGCACAGCAGAATATTGCCTCTCCTGTCCTATCCCAAGCCACCCTAGCAGAGTGCTGGGGAAAAACGACCCCTGAGAGCAGCCCCTACCTCTCCTCATATCCCTTCTGAGCAGTACGTGATGTGCCTATCCCCTGTGTGGTGACATCAGTGTGCACTGCCTTTGCCTTGCTGCACAGCGGCTCCTGGCTGTGCCTGGCTGTGCACTGTGGGTCCCTCCATCCCTGTCTAACACTACCCCTAACCCTAACCCTAACCCGAACCTTAACCCTAACCCTCACCCTGATCATAACCCGAACCCTAACCCGAGCTCTAACCCAAACCTGAAATCTAACTACTCCATATCAGCCAAAACATTGTGCCAGCTCATCATTCCCTGCTAGGGGTCAGGGTCCCATGGTCCCTAGGTACTCACCTGACAGTTCCTCCCATCCTGGCATCCATCCCTCCCTCTGCCCACAAGTTATTCCCAAGAAACCCAGACCTGTACCACCCAGCTTCTATTTTCGACTCTGCAGAATCATGGGGCTCCTTATGTTACCTATGGAAACTATACACCTGCCTGCTTTCTCCCTGCCCTTGAGTCCTGAGTGTCCCCTCTTCCCTTGGTGTTTTTCTTATCTTAGAAATTAGCTTTGTTGACAGAGCCACAGTGACTTACACCACATGCTCGGTGCATTCCTTTGAGCAGGGTTCTTCCAGCCTTGCTGAGCAGTGGTAAGCTCCAGTTGTAGAACAACTGAATGTGAATGAAGCTCTCGTGACTTATCTGCTGGAGGCAAGCTGTGATATTTTAGGCCTGCTGGACCACTTAATCAATCTGCTGTCAGAGCAGTGATTTCTTGTATGTGTGTGGCATCCAGCCTGCTTCCAGCTCTCTGCAGAGGCTGCACACAGCTCACTGGCAATAAACTTGTCATTCAGCATGAATCTGGTGTGCACCCCGCTATTTCCCCTTCTGACAGCCTTAAGCGCTCATGCACCAGTGCTTCCCTGTGGACAGCGGCTTAGGGTGCTTGGGTATGGGCAGGAGAGCAGCTCCCCTATTGCGTGTGGCTTCCTTTCAGGTCATTAACTCAGTGGAGGAAGGCTATCGCCTGCCGGCCCCGATGGGCTGCCCCACAGCCCTGCACCAGCTCATGCTGGACTGCTGGCAGAAGGACCGCAGCGAGAGGCCCCGCTTCTCCCAGATCGTCGGCATCCTGGACAAGCTCATCCGCAACCCCGACAACCTGAAGTGCACTGCCACCGTGAACCGGTAAGGGCTCCCTGAGTGCTGCAGGGATAACAGGGAAGCGCTGTGTGCAATAAGGGTGGTGAGGCACTGCCACACGTTGCCCAGAGAGGTGGTGGGTGTTCTGTTCCTGGAGACACCCAAGGTCAGGCTGGATGGGGCTCTGAGCACCTGATGGAGCTGTGGGTGGCCCTGTTCATCGCAGTAGGGTTGAACCAAGTGGCCCCTAATGGTCCCCTCCAACTCAAACCATTCCATGATTGTACGGTGTCCCCCCGAGCTCCAGGGCTGACCCCTTCTGTCCTGCTCCAGGTTCACCCAGACGCCCTTTAACAGGACTCTCCTCGACTTCTCCTCCTGCCTGACTGTGGAGGACTGGCTGGACTCCATCCGGCTGGGGCACTACCGGGACAACTTTGCCATGGCAGGGTACTCCTCCCTGGGCATGGTGATGAGCATGAACATCGAGTGAGTACCAGGAAGCAGATGGCACCGATGGGGTTTCCCCAAGTAGTGGTCATCCTGCCTTGGCTTGCTTGACCTTGCTGGTCCTTGAAGAGGAGGATGCCACCCCTCAGGAAATTGAGTTTGGCCTGCACCAGGATGCTCTGGAAATTCTCTGACAAGTGAATACAGTCCCCCCGCTACCTCTTTCTCTCCACTCTCACTCTCATCAGGGGGAAATCAGAAAGTGAGAAGATATAGGGGTGTTTCAGGCATCACCACGTTCCATGTTGCTGGTCCCAGCGGTCCTGCTTGGAAATTTGGTGGAACAGAGGCAGAAATTGCTCCCTAGTGACAAAGGCTGGACAAAGGAGGGCTGAAGAAGGCTTATTCCACCATCCATCCTCCTCCTTCTGTTGCTGTAGCATCTCCAGAGGTTCTCTGGTGTAGCTGTTGCCCTAAGTGGTACCAGAAGGGATGGCAACCATGCCTGCTCCCATCCTGGGCTTGTGTTCCCCATCTTTTGGTGAAAGCTTTCATATCTCTGAGTATGAAGCAATCTTTTCTACCTCTGAGGAGAGTTGCTCCCTGTCAGAAGGTGTGAGGCAGCCAGGCATTAACTACTGTGACTCAGAAAGGATGTGATGGTGCACACATTGGTCAGGCTGGGACAGGTTAAGCAGGAGCCAGTGAAAGGGGAGATGGAGAAATGCAGGCAGAGGGCTGTCATGTGCATTGATTGGGGGCTGTAGTTGGGGCCTTTGCTGTGGTGCTGAGCTGATACGGATCCTTGTTTCTCTCTCACATCAGGGAAGCTTTTGAGCACAGAAGCTCATCATCCGTCTGTCTTTCTGACCGGGTTATCTGAGGACATCTCACTAAAACTGAATCCAATTTCAGAGCATAGATCTTGTCACCCACCAGCCTGTCAGGAGCGATGCCCCTTGCTCCTGCTCCCCTTGGGGCTGTCAGGAGGCCATGCAATGGGGAATGACAGCCTCTCCTTACCCAGGCAGGATGCCCACAGCCCTTGGGCTGATGGGCAAATGGAGGAGACCCAGGCAAGGGGTCCATGGGGAGTGCACACAGCCAGGAGCTGTGTCTCAGTGTGGCCAGCCCATGGGTTGTCTGACTGTGTCCTTCTTCTCCAGGGATGTTCGGAGTCTGGGCATCACCATGATGGGCCACCAGAAGAAGATCTTGAGCAGCATCCAGGCCATGCGCTCCCAGCTGCTGAACACAAACGGCCCCAGGAGGCACCTCTGATCACCAGCTCTGCAGACCCACACCAAACATTCCTTAACACTTATTTTGGCACAGGGGCAGCAGGGGGGTGAGTGGGAAAGGGGCACCAGACCAGGATCTGGAACTCCTCCAGCATCTGTTTGATTTGGGCATTGGAGGAAATATGGCTTTTCAGGTACCTCGACAATCCTGCTGCCTCCTTCCCCCATCTGAAGCCAAGAGGGAGGAGTAGCAAACAAAACAGCAATACCGGGATCAATAGGACTGGGCTTGTCATAGGCCACAGCTCCTTTGGATCTGATAAGAGGGGAACCTGTTGGGTCTCTGAACTGACAAGGGTCCCACAGACTGCCACACGGCAGAGACAACCCTGCTCCCAGTACCTCACAGTGCTCCAGCCTGGAACAGCACCAGCCTGCAGGTGACTCCATGGGCCAACTCCACTAAGCCCAGGAGAGCAGGGGGCAGAATGCCAGCCTGCAGTGCTAGGGACTGCTGGCAGGCTCCCCATGCTCTCCCCACCTGGGGAAAGAGAGGGCCAGGGTTTTCTGCCTGGATCCTCAGAAGCCCCATGTCCTGCAGGAGTCTCCACCTCTTGAACACACCAGCACTGCTCCTGCCTGGATGCAGCACAAGTGTCCCAGGGCAGATGGGGCATGTTTTTCTAGGGCCACATGCTCAGGTTTCTCCCCTGGCAGAACTGCCATCTCCTGTCCTCTGGTCTCCCCCAGCTGCACCAGAGCACAGTGGGAGAATTTGCTCCCACCTCATGTGACTGGGGTTGGAGAGACTTCTACCAAACTTTGTTCTTATATTGTCCTAGAGGAACCCAAGAGCTGCCACATGACCATACTGCCGGCCTATGCCTGGGGCTGCCGTGGCATCTGCAGAGTGTGGATCCTAAGCAATATTTCCAGCTACAGCCACACAGTCCATGTCACACAAGGCTGGCAGGATCTCCAGCACTACCCAACTGGTGAGCCCAATGATGGGTGGTTGACCTTTCCTCCTCAGCTCTTCCCCATCCTCCATAGGAGCATCTCTTCTGGCAAACATGCCTGGCATGGAGCAGTGGCTTCTGGAGACATGCAGAGCTGGTTCAAGAAGCTGAGGTGGATGCAGTGGTGTGGAGGAACGAGGAAGTTGAGCAGGCTGTGGGCTGGGAAGGCTATTCCTGGTTGTAAATACAATTTTCTATGGGTTTGGGGACTGTTCTACTGAAATCCAATGTCAAGTACACAACATTTTCTCAAAGCACAGAAGCCTCAGACATGGGGTTGAACTCACTGGAAAAAAAAAAAAAGAACTCTTCTGGGAGCATGGCTAGGGAGGGGAGCAGTGCTGGGATGGACACACTGTCTGTGGGACCCACAGCATCCTGTCTGTAGTACTTGCACAGTAAATGCAGCATCGCTCTGGTAAAAGTGCTGGCAGGATCTGGCCCAGCGTCTGTTTCTGTCAGCACTATTTGGGCACAAAGAGGGTGGGGGGAGGGTTAAAGCCATTTCCCAGCTGCAATAATCCTGGCTGAACTGGCCCTGTTGGGGCTAGCTTAGCTTTCTATCCTGGGCACTTACATCCTGATGAATTCTCTGACTGTGGTGGGCACTTTACTTCTTCCTATGGAAGCTCTTTGTAACAGGGGACAGATGCAATGTGTTGTTTAATTTGTATTGCACCTTATGTCCTGCACTCAGACCTGTCACACATCCACCCTGCAGTCAGTGTAATGATGGAGCTCAGCCCAAGCCCTACAACATGGGGTTGTCCGTGTCATCTCTTCCCAGTGATGGGGCTCCCTTGTGGGTCAGTCTGTCCTGGACAAACTGCCCTTGTACCCAGGGAGAGCAGAGGACAGGTCCATGCCTTTGGGGTCATGGAGGTTGGGTGCTCCTGGCCCCATGGCCATGGGGTTTGCTGGTGATTAGGGCTGCAGGTTCTGAGCCTGGGAGCTGCATATGACCCCTTTCCGGGTGGCTCATGGGTCAGACCCTTCAGCACGGTGGGGTTGGACAGTTCCTGCCCAAGGCCCGAAGACGCACAGACAGTGGCCAGGGGGTGGATGGCAGGACAGGGTCTGCTTTTTCTATTCAGAGTGTGCACCTCCTTCTGAACAATAAAACTCCTTCTTCCCATGGGCCATCTCCTTGCCTGTTCTTGTCCCTGTGCTGCACAATGCTGCTTTGCTTCTTATGGAGACGGTGGGGACCCTGGGGGATGATACACCATACACACAAGGTCAAGCACTTGGATGCCCAACTCCTTCCCTGTTCCAGAAATACCCCATAGTTGAAGGATGCATCCCTAATGGAGCAGGAGAGTCTTTGGGATGAGCCCACGTGTGCAGAAAATGTCCAGAACTCTGACTGTGGGCTCCCTGACTGGGTGTCACTGGGAGAAGGCTCCCTCAAAGCACCACATCATTGCTGCATAGGGCAGGAGGTCATGCAAGCATGGCAGATCACGCAGGCAGATGTTCCTCTGAAGCACCACAGCTGCTCTATCCTGGGTTCACTGTGAGCTGTGGTCAAAGCCCACTGGAGATGAAAGACAGTAAGGACACAGGGGACGGCTTGGAGTGGTTCTGCCTGGAACAGCCCCTGTAGCAGATGTAGAGCGGGCAGCCAAGCATCATCCAATGTTCCTGAGCCCAACTAGAGGTCCCAGCCCTCAGGGATGTCTTGCAGTTTTTCCCAGACCTAATCTTACTCTCTTCCGGAAATGTAGGAATTGTTTAAAAAAAGCAAAAACCAGCAAACCCCAACACTTCTCTCTCAAAGACTGAGCTGAAGCATCTTGTACATGGGCTTGCAAAGCCCACCTTGTAGACACTTTAATGGAGAGTTAGTGCCCTCCAGGAAATAATTTGCCAGCATACGAGTTGCAGAGACCAAGGTGATGCCAGCAATTACAAGAATGATGTTTTTCTTGCCATATAAATCCAAAATGGCACCACAACATAGAGTAGGATTGGCTCTATTCATGTTACTGTTGGGGACGGAGATGACCATCTGCAGGCAGCGCAGCCCACCACCTAGCAGGCACTTCTATAGCCTACCTTCCTGATTTGCTGGAGCCTTTACCCACCAGAGACTCAAAGAATAAAGGTTGGAAGGGAAATCTGGTGGTCACATTACTCATGTAATTACATGCCAGTGTGCACAACTTTGTGGGTTCTGCTCAGACGCTCTCCCCACCTTGCAGACAGGGACATCACTGTGTCATTTCCAGCTTGTGGTTCAAACATGGAAAGCTGGGTGAGATGGTGGTAGGCTCCTTCGGGCAGGTAAGATCATAGAACCTTAAAATCACAGAATCTTAGAACATTCTGTGTTGGAAAAGACCCACAAGGACTAACAAATTTGACCCCTGCCTGTACACAGGGCCACTCAAACCCAAACCCTATGTCTGAGAGTGGTGTCCAAATGCTCTCTGAGCTCCAGTGACGGAGGTGGAACTCTTCACACACACTCCACCCCTCATCCTTTCACCCATTACAAGAATTCCTCCCAGTCCCTCAGAACTCCCAGGATGCTTACACATCATTAGTTCCCAGTGCCATGAAAATGCACTCCTGGGATGTCACCAGGGGCTCCTTTGCAGTAAATAAACTCCCATATGCCACCCTGGCCATCAGGACCTTCTTAAATGTTCCCCAAGGTGCAATTCCAACTTGCCGCATAGGGAACAGGTCTTCCCCCTTTTTCCAGTTTTCAGTTCTAGTCACACCCCCAAAACCACTCCAAGCTACCAATAAATCACTTCTGTACCATTTCACTGATAGCTCTCTGGGCCAAGTCTGGCTGTGTCATCAGCTCTGTGAGCTTTTTGTGCCTGGAAGTGGCAGTCCGGACCTGCAGAGCCCTGCGTGGAGCCACCCGTCTTAGCTCTGCACCCACACCTGCAGTATGGCAGCTTGATGCAAGCTTGCAGGGGGCAGATCCACTCTGTGGATGGTGTTAACAGATGGTGAACTCTGCTTCGTATTTACTGATATGATTCCTGTCTGATCACATACCAGCTTGGTCTGCCAAGGAAGGCAGTATTCCCAAACCACCGTCTCACTCTGCTTTGAGCACAGCCGTTTAGCATCATGTCCAAGCAAATTACTCAGAATAACGTGAAATAAGACAGAAATACCCTCCGCAGCTGCCATTTTAACCCTTGAAAGGGTCCTGGGTTAAGTTCTGCATTGATTTTGAAGCATTTCTTTGCTTACATCTGGGTTGGAAACCACCATGGAGGAGTGAGATGGTGGATATCCTATTCCTGGAGGTGTCTGAGGCCATGGATGTGGCCCTGGGCAGCCTGAGCTGGTGAAGGGCAACCAGCCCATGGCAGGGGTTGGGGATGGGTGGCCTGTGAGGTTCCTTCCAACCCAACCATTCTCTGATTCCATGATGAAGAGATCTTCCCTCTGAGCAGCCATCTGTTACAGAAGGAGGAAATGCATGGCACTTTATCACCTATGCATTCATACCAACCACGTCTAGGTAAACAAGAGTCGTTAAAGTGGATAAAACTGTTAATCCAGACCCCCAGCCCTGTCACATTATAGACTTCCATTTCACTGATGCTGAAAGTGAATTATTCCCCAACATCCATTGATGTCTCCCTGTACTAAGAGACTTTCACTGTAGACTTCTTGTTCCTCGTCATTTCTTCCATTTACTCTCTGCTCTCTCACCTACCAGGAAAGTGTTCCTTGGGGAGCAGACTGTGGGATGCGGGTTGCTGTTGGGTGACATATAGGAAGGAGGTCACCACATGTCTTCCTGCCTTGCTCCATTCCATGCAGGGCAAGATGCAGCCCCCCTTTGTGTTAGGTTCCTCTAAAGCTGTCATCAAAAGATGAGGTTCCTAATTACAATTCCTTTGTTTCTCTCATATTCAGAGCTGCCAGTGAGGGGTCAGCAGCACTTATGAAATTTTCAATTCTCACAGGTTTTGAATTTACATGTTTTTCCCCATGTCTGAGCTGGAAGAAGATGATGAATAAAAGATTAAAATTGGAGGTCTCCCAATCATTTAAGTGCAATGCAATGAGTGTTTATTATGGGAACAAGCACGAGTCAAACACTGCTGCATGCATACCAAAAAATTAGCAGTAAACTTCAAACAGGGCCCAAACGAAGGGCTGTGCTCTTTGATGTGACTCACTGATGGGGTGAAGGAAGAAGTTAACCTGGTGAGCAGAGCAACAGCCTCCTGGAGATGTCTGGAGCTCTGCGTTGGACTCCAAGATGCTCCAGAGCAGAGACAAATCCCACCAGCTCCACCGACACATCCTGGTGAAGAGCTTCCCATTGATGTAGACCCTCAAACGCTGAGAAATTTTGTGACAAAATAAGTATTAGAATTGATAAATATGATTTTATTTTCCAAAAAATTTATTTGTTGGTACTTCATGTTCCTTCTTCAGATTCAGACTACCGGTTTAAAATTGGATTGCTCACATCCCCTACAAGAATTAGATCATAGAATCACGGAATTGCAGAATGGCTTGGGTTGGAGGAGACCTTAAAGCCCATCCAATTCCAACCCCTGCCGTGGGCTGGTTGCCCACCAGATCAGGCTGCACAGGGCCCCATCCAACCTGGCCTCAAATGCCTCCGAGTCTTATCAGTCTCAATCTGTTCTAATAGAGCTATTTCATTTAGTGTGACTGTTTCCATCAGAAAACTGCACAGTTGCTCCAAGGGAGGTTCAGGTTGGATATTAGGAATAACTTCTCTGAAAGGGTGGTCAGGCACTGGCACAGGCTGCCCAGGGAGGTGGCGGGGTCACTGTCCTTGGAGGTGTTAAGAAAAATGAAGATGTGGCACTGAGGGATGTGGTTAGTGGACATGGTGGGGGTGGTTTGGTGTTGGACTGGGTGACCTTTGGCCTTTCCAACCTTAATGATTCTATGATTAATGTCATAAAAGAGTGTAAAGCGGGAGACTTTTTGGCTTTTTGAGAGAGAATGGAGGGATGGTGGGAAAAAGGTTGACACGGACAAATTTTGGAGAAGCCAAGTGGCTGGGAGGGGAGCTGAACTAAGAAGTCTGTTTGGTCAAGCTGCTCCTGGTGTGAAAAGAATTTCTTAACTAAAGGGAATGTCTTCTTGAGAACATCTTTGGAAAATAATAGTAGTAATAAGAGATTGAACCAAATTTTTGCAGCTTCTGTGCTCAGAGATGAAAACACGACTGGACTTGCCGGTGCACAATACCTTCTCTGGCCATGGACACAGCTCTGTGTGTGTTGTCACTGTGTTTCCTGGCTCCAGCAAAGCAAATCACTCCTTACAGCCAAATGACAACGTCCCTTCCTCACTTTTCCAGGCACTTTGCTTTCCAGTTCACTTCTCTATCAGCCCTATGATAGTTATGGGAATTGGCACAACCTTGGCTTGTTCTTGCTGGCTCAAATTGAAGCCTCATCCTTCTGTTCTTTGACTCAGTTTCCCTCTCCCGTTCCAAGTCCTGACCCCATGCTTGAGCCAGGAGCTCAGATCTCACCCCTCATCCGCTGGGTCTCCATCTCACCATGCCACCGGATATCTGCAGTGACAGTCTTTGGGGATCACCTGTTCCGAGATCTGGTGGTGGAGGGGGAGCAGCAGAAGGACCTGTCCTCCATCTGGAAACTGCAAGGACATGCCACATCTCCGGAGGGGACTAAAGGGAACACAGTCCTGTGGGACACCCTATAGGTGACAGGTGGCAGCCCTACTGTGTTGGAGGTGTTGAACAGGTCAACCCAGTGGTCAACCCTCCAGGCAGTGAGATGTCTCGAAGCAGCAAATCTCATCGATAAAAGCTGTGTGTCACATGCTGAAATGCCAGGACCCATCTTTCCGAGACATATCTGGGCCTTCCAACTTTTTCACTCAGTCGTGGGCTTTCCAAGAGCATTGTAGGCAGCAGTGTGCAGTGTGCCTGGCCCTGAACCGCGCCTCTCCCCCTGGAGGAGTTCAGCCATACAGGGCAGCGAGGATGGAGCAGCGCCTGCTTCTATGATTTATGGAAATAAAGGACAGCTGCAGAAAGAGCGTGCAATGTAGCAGTGCCCCTACAGACAAGAGGGTGGCAGCCTCAGCTTGCATCTACATATGTCCAGGAGAAGATGTGAAAGAGGCAAAGCTTTTCTCCAAGCTCGCAATGAGCCCCATGACACCATCCTGAATGAATGTACCCCTGAGACTGCTTCTAGCTCATGTGTGCTGCTCTTCTATACTTCATCCTAGCATCATAGAATTGTTTGAGTTGGAAGGGACCCTTAAAGGTCATCTAGTCCAATACCCTGTGATGCACAGGGACAGCTGCGTCTTGCCTCCTGCTCTCCTGACACTGCCTTCAGCTGATCCTGAGAGCATCCCGACACTTCGCCTTCCTCCTGGACTTATCTGGTTCAGCCCAGCCCTGAGCTGAGGGCAAGGAGTGGGCTGATCCTGCCCAGGGTTGCTCCCCAATGGCCAGCAGGGCTGAAGCAGACAGGGGTGATGCTGGGTGTCAGCTCCCTGCCTGTGTCCCAGGGCAGTGCCACGCTGTGACGTGCACTGTCTGAAGGACATGGGAAGCGCAGCCACAGCCTCTTTGTAATTCCCTGCACACACATCTCAGGGAGCAGGGAGGGCTCCAAGCATTTTGCTTCGTCTCTGCAGAGTGCTTGTCAGACCCCAGCTCTGGGAGGACAGGGAGGTGGATGGACGCTGCTGGGCAGAGCTCCCTGTGCTTTGACAGCTCCATTGGTGTCGGTGCTGACAGCCGCGGCCGCTGACTCTGCCCTTCACTTTGATCCTCTCCCAGGACTGCTCCCATCACTGACAAAACCTCTTCCTCGGCTTTTATGCTCTGCCATGCCCTCACTTTAGCAGGCAAGCCCTCAACACCTCTCCTCTGGCACTGGGATGTGGTCCTGCCCTGGGGACAGAGCCCTCCTGGCACCCACTTGCCCACCACCCTGCTCTCCTTCACTGTGCCAGGCTGCTAGCCCTGCTCTGTTGTAGCCTGTTAAAATATGTATTTTCTATTGAAAATCCAGGTGCATTGCGCAAACCAAAGGAAATCTGTGCTTGAGGGACACAGCTTGAGGCTGGCACCTGGGGCTGCTTTCCAGGGGCCAGGATTACATCTTGGGTGATAGCGCCCAGATTTTTTAAGACGTTCAGCATCCATGGGTAGCATTTATGGTGGCTGCTTGAAGCTCTCACTGCTGCCAGTGGTTGATCTCTCACTGAGACCATATTTTTGTGTGGGTGAGGCGTAGGACAAGAGAGCAAATCCAGGCAGACGTGCTGTGAGTCTCTAGACTGGATGGGAGGAGGAGACAGGAAAGGCTCCATCTGCAGATGCAGTGCAGGAAATTGTGAGCATTCTGGCTTCTTTGCCCAAATCCTCCTTTTTCACCATCGTTTCTTGTTGGAGCAGGCTGCCCAGGGAGGTGGTGGGGTCACCGCCCTGGAGGTGTTCAAGGAACATGGAGATGTGGCACTGAGGGACGTGGTCAATGGGCATGGTGGGGATGGGTTGGATTGGACCATTTTAGAGGTCTGCTGTGCAGGCTGCGTGCTTTCAGATCCCAGCAGTGTCTCATTCTTTTGGTCAGGACCCAAAACCCCAAACCTTTCCAGGGACACAGCACCTTCTGTGTCCCTGGAAAGAGGACAAGGGATGCCACATACCCATGGCAAAATTTGATCACCCCCAGGCACTGCTACTGCTGTTTGCCACTCCTCATTTACTCTTTCTCCACTGTGACATAGCTCTGCTTCTGCAGTTTGCCCAACACCAGTAGTATCTCTACCAGAAACAGTTGCTTCTCCATACTGGGTCCCTCGGCCATGTGGAAAGCCAAGGACAAAGAGAAAGTAAAATGAGAGAGGCTCTACCCAGCGGCAGGCTCACCAGTTGATTCCAACTGTTGTACTGGAGGTGGGCACTGCTAAAGGACTGAGACCCTGGACCTAAAATGAGAGTTTCCCATCTTGGTGCCCAAGAGAGTGGGGATGGCTGCCTACCCCTTTGTCTGATTCTCTGCTCTCCTGTCCTTTCATAGAATCATAGAATCATTAAGGTTGCAAAAGGCCTCTAAGATCATCCAATCTAACATCAAACCACCCTCACCATGCCCACTATGTCCCTCAGTGCCATGTCTCTACAGTTTTTGAACACCTCCAGGGACAGTGACTCCACCACCTCCATGCGCAGCCTTCTCCAATAAGAAAAGATGTTGAACCCACAATGGGGAAAAGGTGGATTTGGTCAAAGAAGCCAAAATGTTAGTGATTTCCTGCACAACATCCTTACTTTGGACAACGCATTGTCCTGTCCCAACCCATCAGCTCAGCCTTTGGTTTCCCCCCACCCCATGGTCCTGGTCCCCCACCCTTTCTGGGCAGGACCCCCACCTTTTGCACTGGGCTTCCTCTGGCAGAAGTGGAGCAAAGCATGCAATATGAATGAGCCGCCGCAGCCTGTCGCGTGCTGCCGGGCTGTACCCTGATTCGATTAGCACTGATGTTTCTTTCATGAGCAAAAGGCTTTCTCCTCTACGGAGCTCTTTGCCGAGCTCAGTCACGGAAGCAGACGGCTGATTAACCACCCGCTGCCGGCAGCTCCTGCCTGCTGCTGGCCCCCTCCCTGCCTGCTGCTGCCATCCTGCTGCTCCGGAGCGAGCCCTCACCCTGCAGTCTGCACCTGCCTTCCTTCTTCTTCCCAGGCTGCTGTTTGCCACGGGTCCATCCTACACCAAAGGTTTTGGGTTTTTTTTGTGTGATGGAGTGATGGGGCTGGGTACGGCTGGACATGGGGCAGTGATGCTTATGGGATGAGGAACAAAGGATCATAGATTCATTCCAGCTGGAAAAGACCTCTAAGATCATCCAGTCCAACCATCTACCTGTCACCAGTATTGCCCACAAGCCATGCACCTCCTGCACAAGGAGCACAGGGTCAGCTCCCAAGCGTTGGCCATGCTGATGAATGCTCTCCCTTCAGCAAAATCTTGATGATTTTCCTAATGACCAGGCTTGCAATAAGCCTGGCTCCTGAGAATTCTGCTGCATTATTTCAGGCAGTTAATTGTACCTCACAAGGACATTCCTGCTGCTCATTCCTACTGTTCCCATTTTGCAGTTATCTGGGACAATGTGAGTGCTAATGGGCTTCCTCAGAGCTGGGGCAGGGAGAAGGGGACACTGCAAAGCCCGTTGTGTGTCTGTCCCTGGGCTTCTGTAGGGTAACCTCGAGTCTGACATGCACCACTTAGTGCAGAGCCATTTAGCCCAACTTTCTTTGTGCAAGAACCGTTCCTCCCTGCCTCCCTCCACACACTGGGCTCATGCTGAGCATGAGCTTGGTTGTCTCTTTCCCAAGAGTGCAGCTGCAGGAGGCATCAAAGCAACAGAAGTTTGCACAGTCAAGTGCTCAGGTACCTGGAAAAGCCCTGGGTGATCTGGCTGAAAACTTTGCCTTTTACATACCTGAATGTTATCCATGCCATTAATTAAGTGTATGGAGAAATCTTCCCAGGCAACATTGAGTGGGGGAAAATCTTCCTTCTGTGACCACTTGTTTACACTCTTTTCCTGGATCCTCTGCTGTTCCTTGATGCTGTTGTGGGAAAGGTTTCTCCTTTCTGACAAACTGATTCAATCACAGCCCTGCACTCCCCACTCCGTTCCCACTTGGACCTATGGTTGGTGCAATGCAGGAGGTTGCATTGTTATTTGCAGGCATGATTAACTCGGGAGCCAATTGTTATGCCCTCACATCACTTTCCATGTCGGGGAGGAACAGCCGTGGGTGCACAACAGCTATGTGTAAGCTGAAACAGATGCAGCAGCGATGTGTGGAGAGCTGAGGGTACAAAATAGTCTCACTGCAATGGCTTAGGTGACTCAGCTGCCGAAGGGCTGACCTAGTTCTTACCCAGCAAAGGCCATTTTCAGGAGCACATCCTCAGCTCAGAGCCTGTGCTGCCCCATTGCTGCACCCCAGTGCTGCTGCCAGACGCTGCCTGCAGCTCTGCCTTCACCTCCAGCGAGCAGCGATCCCGCAGCCCCTGGGAGCACTTGACACGCGAATCCTCTCGCGCAGACAGCGCTTTACACGCTATTGCTGGCACAACACAGCAAGCAGCCAGGGGTTCCTCTGACTCACACGCTCCTCCCTGCAGCTCCCCGGGCTCGTCCTTTCCCTGGCCGTCACAACAAAGCCAGCGGCAGTCTGTGCCCTTCCTCTGCTCCCTATGCTCTGCTGTCCTCTCCGCTTTGCTCCTCGGAGCACATCCCCAGCTCCCTCAGCCTTTCTCCTGGAGTGCTTCAGCCCTCTGAGCATCTTCGTGGCCTCTGCTGGACCCTCTTGGACACCTCTGCATCTTTTTATGCTGTGGGCCCCAGGCCTGGATGCAGTACTCCAGATGGAGTGTCACAAGGGCAGAGCACTGGGGGACAATCCCAGGGTCCTTTTTCTTTCCAGGGAGCAGCCTTTATACTCAACAGGGTGACCATATCACAGCGTTGTCACTGTGTCATGGTGTTGCTCAGCCTGGGGACAGTGTGTGGGGAGGAGGTGGGCAGGCTGAAGGGCATCAGGGGAAGGAGATAGATGGGTGGATTGGAGAGTTGGGTGGGGAAGAACAGGGAGATTCAACAAGGGCAAGCGTAGTGTCCTACATGTGGAGGATGTATCAGCAAAGGTCAGGGGCTGAGCTGCTGAGAGGAGCTCTGTAGAGAAGGACCTGAATGTCCTGGTGGCCAGCAGTTGACCACTTGTTGACCAGCAGGGTGACCATGAGCCAGCAGTGTGCCCCGCTGGCCAGGAAGGCCAATGGTGTCCTGGGGTGCATTGCAGGGCAGCAGGGTGAGGGAGGCTCTCCTCCTCTCTGCTGTGCCCTGGGGAGGCCACGTCTGGAGCACTGGGCCCGGTGCAGGGCTCCCCAGTTCAAGGCAGACAGGGAGCTGCTGGGGAGAGTCCAGCAGAGGGCTACAGAGATGGTTGGGGCCTGGAGCATCTCCTGTATGAGGAAAGGCTGAGAGCCCTGGAGCTGTTCAGAGTGGGGAAGAGAAGGCTGAGAGGGAATCTGAGCAACACTTAGAAATATCTGAAGGGCAGGAGGCAAGCGGATGGGGCCAGGCTCTTTTTGGTGGTGCCCAGTGACAAGGCAAGGGGCAACAGGCACAAATTGGAACCCAGAAGTTCCATATGAATATGAGAAAAAATTTCTTTGCTTTGAGGATGGCAGAGCACTGGAACAAGTTACCATAAATGTTTCTGTGCTGCTGTAAGTCTGTGCAGCAAAAGGTGAATAGCTGATCTGTGCACAAGCATGCCTGGGGAGCTCTGATGGCCCTGGGGGCTGCACACGGAGCCAAGCAGAGCTGTGGCAGCCAGGGCAGAGCTGGGGAGGTGCATTCGGTGTGCATTTCTCCTGGACTTCAGGCTTTGGACTCCATCTGCTGTAATAAATGTGAAATTTCCTCAGCTTGCACCTAGTTGACAACACAGTGCCGCTGGCACTTAGCAGCAAGCGGAACAAAACTAGGGCACATGGGGAAAAACTAGGACATGGCCACAGCCCCAAGAGGCTGAGGTGTTTCCCAGGAAGGCTGAATCAGTGCTCAGCAATGATGGCAGGAGTGCTGTAGCTCAGCAGAAAGAAGACATCAGTTGCTCCAGCATTGCTTATGTGAGTCCGAGCTTTTTGGTGTGTCCCGGTGCGACACGGAATTGTCGGTGCTTCCTGGATGCCAAGCACTGCAGGGCAGCCTGGAACACCCCAGCAGGACTTGCTGCTGTTTTGGGCAACCCCAGGCACTGCTTTCACTCTTCCAGACCCATTTGGGATCATGTTTCCGAATGAGAGGCCCATGCCCAGGGTTGTGCCTCTCCCTGCCCACATCCCCACTGCTCCCTGCACCGCAGTGGCTGCAGAAGGGAACTGGTCCCACGCTGCAGGGCTGGGGCTGACAGCACTCAGCTCCACCATCGGGGACGTGTGGGCAGCTCCTGCCCATCTGTGTGCGAGGAACGAGAAAATACAGACTGGTGATTTTCTCTGGGGGGCTGAGCACAGATCAATCTCGCTGAGCGCTGTGAAGCCTAAAGGACACCTTGAAAACTTCTTTGCTTTTGTCAGGAAAGGAGCTGATTTCTCGCTTTCTGGGGTTCCTTGGGGACTTCCCCTCAGATTTCCAGCAGCAGAGAGAGCATCTTCCCCACGCCCACCTCCCTTGCCTCAGTTCCTTCCCCTGGCACCCAGGGGCTGACACAGAGCCCTGGGGGTGGCCTGTTCATGGCAGGAGAGCTGGACTAGATGACCTCTAAGCATCCCTTCCAACTCAAACAATTCCATGATCCTATGATCTCCACTTGGGACACCACAGATCCATTTTCACAGGTGCACTTTTCCCTCAGAAGCATTCTCTGCCTTTTGTCGCCCATTCTTGAGAGACTTCAGCTCTCTGGATGGGGAGCACAGACCCATCTGGAAAAGGGAGAGGGCTTCGTCCCAGCCCCACAAGTCTCCAGATATTCCCTCACCAACCCCCACCCATGACCCCGCAGTGACATGAGGTCACCCCATCCCTTACCTTGCTCCGGGTGGGAGAGCTCACCATGTGCATGGAAAAGTCCCCGCGTCCCACCGGCTCCAGTCAGGGCCCCTCGCTTTGATACTGTAATTTAGCTACACGGAAACAGTTGTGTTCTGAAATTAAGCATACAAGGAGCTCTCCTTAAGCCAGAGGAATTATTTCCACATCATTTCAAATTTTCTGCTCTATTAATTTCCTTCTAGCCTGTCATTTTCTTCATTTGTCCCAAGGCTCCTGGGGTTCAGCTGAGCCAGTGCTAGGTGGGATGTGCAGTTCTTTTTCCTCTGGCCAAGACCTGGTAGCTCTGTGGGCACTCGGATTTTGGGGCTGTTGAAGGTTCAACAATGTCCTCGCCTCCCAGGGAGTCCAGAGCTCCCAAGGGACAATGGGTGCTCCTCATAGCAACATCTCCAGCTCCTGCAAAGGAGCTGCATGGTCTTTCTGTGGGGATGTTGGCAGTGCTGGGGGCTGCTGCCATCTCTTGTCATAGAAACATTAGGTAGGAAAAGAGCTCTAAGATCATCCAGTCTAGTGGTATGGAGCAGAGCACCCCAGCACTATTGGCATTTCCCTCAGCCCCAGCCATCTTTTCAGTGCCATTCAGAAGCACAGCCCCATGCTTCACCCCACTCCTCTGCCTTGATGCAGACCTACTCGTGCCATCTTGACAACATGAACCCTTAAAAAGGAACCCTTAAACATGGGAGTCTGTCTGAATGGATCCAGGCCAAACGTGAGGTTGATCACCTTGCTGGAATGGGGATTCAGCTCCTCTCTTACCCCTGGGAGACCTTCACAATCCAGAAGCAAGCAGTGGGGAAGGAGCCAGTCCAGAGAACTGGATTTGGGAACTAGAAAAACAATGAGTGCTGTGCTGGTCGCTTGGGCAGCTCTTATTGCTCCGTGTTCATAGTGTCTTTTGAGGGCACCAAGACCTCAGGGACACCAGAGAGTGACAGTCACCACGTGCTTGACTGGACCATGCTCTGAGCACCTGATCAAGCTGCAGATGTCCCTGTCCATTGTAGGGGAGTTGAAACAGGTGGCCTTTAAATTCCCTTCCAATTCCAGAGCTTCTATGATTCTATGATCTTGGGCTGTGTTCCTGTGCTGTAGGTGAGCACTGGAATCGGGCTTTTCTATAGCACTGAGGGATGGATTAATCCCCCTCCCCATTCTTCATACATTTCCCTCCCTGTGGTGGTCTCTCATTAGCATCCCACTGCTGTCCTCCAGCTGCTTTCCCTGTTTACCCCATTTCCAAGGCTATCGTAGGACTTTATGAATCATTTATCTTAAGCAGCAATTATTGTCCAAACAACTTATTAATACCGTGGGTATCAGCTTGCTCAAAACATCAGAGGCAAAGCGTGCGGCATAAACATTGCAGAAGATGGATTGAGAGAAGGATTGTCTCAATTATGTGAGCCCCCCCCATCCTCTCCCCGCTCACACGAGCAATTTCAGGGACACCTACCGGGCACCCGGCCTCAGCATCTCTCCAGCATCAGGCTGAAAGGCAGAAGGCAGGAATGGGGCAGCAATGAATGGGAAAGGCAGCTGTGCTCAAAGCATACAGCTGAGCATGATGTCATGCCGTAGAATCATAGAACTGTAGAATGGCCTGGGTTGGAAGGGATCTTAAAGATCACTGAGCTCCAACCCCTGTGCCATGGGTGGGGTTGCCAACTACTACACCAGGCTGCCCAGGGTCTGATCCAAAACAGTATCACCTATTGCCTTCTGTGGTGATTACTGAGGCCTGGGAGCTTGGGAGGAGGCAAGCACCTCCAGTTGGCCATGGCAACTCAAGAGTTTCCTTCAGAACTGCCTCAGGGAGCAGGACTCATGTGCCTGCAGCGTTGCCCATTGAGGCAATGGGCTTCAAAAGTCATTACATGCGATCTGAGGAGGGCGATCCGCCAGCATGGCATATTCCAAGCAACCTGAAAGAGTAACGCTGAGCTGTCTGTAAAGAGATGCCTTTCTGCACAGGATAAACAACACAACCCCATGTGTCTGGTCAGTGGGGAAAACTTCAAAGCTGAAAACAAAGCAAATTTAGTCACAGCTGCAAATCCTGCTAGGATAAATTGTGTTTGCACAACCTCAATTACTTCAGTTGGTGTGTGCAATACAACACACAGGATTTCTTGGTGATAGTTGATATGGCAGCATTGCTCTGCCCCATCTAGCACCTGTCAGCTATGATCTCATCCAAGCCCTGAAAAGATGAAGAATGCCCCAAATGTGTTCAAGTCAGATTTTAGAAAAAAATTTCTTCTCAGAAGGAGTAGCCAGGCATGGGAACAGGCTGCCCAGAGGGGTGGTGGGGTCACCATCCCTGGAGGTGTTTAAGGACAGGGTAGACGTAGTACTTAGAGACACGATTTATTGGGCAATATTGGTGGTAGGTAGACAGCTGGACTGGGTGATCTTAGAGGTCTTTTCTAACCTGAATGACTCTATGATTCTAAATGTCCCTAGGAGCACTGAGCACCCTATGGGGCACACTTTGTTGGGGACAAGAGGAGGGAGCAGACCCTGGGACTCAGTCTTATCCTAACTGTGCAAAATCATAGAATCACAGAATGGCTGGGTTGGAAGGGACCTTAAAGCCCATCCAGTTCCAATTCAATGCTGTGGGCTGGTTGCCCTCCATCGGATCAGATTGCTCAGAGCCCCATCAAGCCTGGCCTTGGGCACAGCTGGGGATGGGGAACCCACAGTTTCTCTTCTCCCTCCTGCTCATAAACTCCCAGCTCCCTCAGCCTTTCTTGGTAAGATGAAGCCACTCACCCTGGAGGGATAGCTTCAGTGCATGACGGTGTGGCAGGGGTGGGTTCAAACTGGGGACAGAAACCCATGGTGCAGTGTGTTGAGTGCAGTCTTCTCACCTTGCAGGGAGGAGGCAGGGGGAGGGATGAAGCTCCTATGAGAAAGCTGCACGTAAGGTTTGTGTCAGCTCCTGGGCATGAACCCAAGACTACAGGCTGCTGTATGACAATGTGTAGAAGAGAGGCTCTGCCTCCCCCCATCCCGGCACACTGCACGTGCCAGCCCCTCTGAGAGCATCACCCTCGCAGGGTGGGTTTTGCAGCCTTTATAGAGACTTCTTCAAAGCCTCCGTGTTTGAGGCTGGGGTCACTGCGAGGCCGTTCCCTGTCGCTTCTCTGTGAGCTCTTCCACTCCCCCCCCCCCAAACACACAAAGCTGTTTTCAAATGAATTGAAATGAATCACCTCTACTCCGCTGACAAACTTTCCTCCTCCTCGCTCCCCTTTGAAGATGGCTCAAAACATGCTAGACTTATCAAGAGTAATTTTAGAGGAAAACAGAAAAAAAATATGCAAACTACAGACTCAGGCCCCTGAAGACTAAAGCAGCATCGAAGAGCTCTTCTAAGGCGTGTGGATGCAGTGAGGCTGCCTTATCTCCGAGTCAGCGCTGGAGTAGAGAGCCACGTAACGAGGGACTATTTCCCATCTGCTGCATAAATCTAAAGTTACTTCAGGCAGAATGAGGAATCAGAAGATACTTCAAAGGCATTTTAGCTCTGTATCTGTGTCAAACTGCAGCTCTAAGCACTCTGTGTTGCCCTCCTATTAAAGATGAACTTTTGTACTCTGTTAGACATCTTAAAAAGCATAAAACATAAGTTCATTTGCTTTTCAAGTACTCCCACCCCCACCCCCTGCTCGGCTCCTTTGCAAAATAGGAGACTGTTCGCGTATTTGTGAACAAACAACCTTGGCTTTGTGCAGCGGTTTCATCTCGCTGCCAGCACGACTGTTTTGGGTGCAGCTGAAGTTCTCCAGGTTGCAGAGGGAACTTCTGCACTGGGGCATGGTGGGAGCATCCTGGGACAGGCCCCTGCCTTGTAGAGTCATTGAATCATTGAGTTGGAAGAGATCCTTAAGGGTCATCTAGTCCAACTTCTCACACCTACAGCTGCTTCCCATGATGTCCCTACCTCCCTCCACCCTGAAAGTTTTGTGCCAGGGAAGACATGCCTGTGCCTGCGGGAGTGTGGCCAAGATGGGACTGACTCAGTGCATCCCTTTTCCTTGCAGAGTTTGTGGCTTTATCAGGGTTTTCTACAAAACGAGATGAATTGTGCTGGGTTTCCTGCTGTGAAAATTGGATCTCTTTGTTGTAAGCTGGCACCAAGCCCCATGTCCCAGCATCCTTGTGTGGGGTGCTCCCTACCAAGGCATCCCCATGCAGGACCCCATGAGTGCCAAGAGCACAACATGATGTGCACTGATTGGCCCTGGCCGGAATCAATTAATGGCACTGAAGCAAAGCAAAGGGCTTTGCTATTTCCAGAACCTACATTACTTCCTGCATTCGCCAGAAGATCTGGAGTTTGGGCTGTGCTTTAAGTGGTATTTCCTGAAAGGACTGCAGCTCTGCTTCTTTAATGAGACACCCAGCCGTACATTGCAGATGGGGCAGCAGGGAGGGAGGATCACCCCATAAGGATGCACTCACCCATCTGGGAAGGATGGGAGAGTCATAGCCATGCACAGAATCACAGAATAGCCTGAGTTGGAAGGAACCCACATGGATCCCTGAGTCAACCCCTGGCTGCACGCAGCACCACCCAAACCCAAACCCTACAGCTGAGAGCAGTGTCCCGATGTTCCCTGAGCTCCAGCAGTTTGGAGCTGTGCCCACTGCCCTGGGGAGCTGTGCCATGCCCACCACCCTCTGGAGCAGAACCCTTCCCTGATAACCAGCCTCCAGAACCTCCAAGACCTGAAGGGAATATTTGTCAGGGCACTGGGATGGAAGGGTGTGAGATGAGAAGGAGAAAGTGCTAGGTAGAAAGAGGAGAGGCAGGAAGAGCTTTCTACAGAGAGCTCAGAAGCAAAAAGCACAGAGGGAGTAATTAGGGGATTGTGATTCAGGTGTGAGAAAAAAGAAGAGGAGCATCCATAGGGGAAGTGGAAATGGAGAGTGAGGAGGAACTCACAGTCTGGAAACAGCTGACCACATGGTTCTCCTCCACATCCTTTTTGACTCTTTCAAAGATTTCCCCAACATCTGGGGGACATGACTACTCTTTACGTGTCTCAGGACACTTTCTGCATGAATTATGCTTATCCAGGTGTCTATGGAGTCAGTTCATCACAGCAGTTCACACCAAGCTCTTGATGTGGCATTCACAACTGATGGCCACATGCTCTCAGATGGCCACGGAGATTTTTAATGGATTGCTGTCACATCTGTCACCTTCCACAACGCTTTGATCAATGCACTGGAGATCGTAGGTGATCTGATTTCTTCTAGAAGTCTTGTGTGAGTCCCACGTGGTCTTGGCCCTTTGTAACTGAGCAGGTGCTTGCTTTGCTCTATGGCTATTCCTCTAGCACCTTTGAGACAGCCTCTCAGATTTATCCCCTGGAAGAAGCCCTTGTGGTGCGGGAGCCTCCGGGAAGTGAGATGTGCAGAATGCCACTGCAAATTTAGTTTTATTTTTCAGTAAATCTACCTGCTCCTCCTCCTGTCCTCCTTTTATACTTATCCTCCTGTCATCTCTCACCCCCATCAGTCTCCTGATGATACAGGCTCCTAAAATGTAGGAAAAAAAATGGAATTCTTGGTTTTTAAGCTGCTAGCAAGTTCCTCTTTAAAATATTTAATCCAATTCATTAAGGCTTGGCGCTTCATTTCTCAGGGTCTGAGCACTCTTCTGCTTCCCTCATTTGGATAGTAATTTCTTTTCTTTTTAAGAGATTGGTTCAATTTGTAGTTTATCCGTACTGGCCTTTAAAACCTAACGATGCCGTTGTATGGTGCTTAAAAGAGCATTTCTCCAGTTCTGACAGCAATGCAGAGGTTTCACAAATTTTTAAACACTACTTACATTCCTATCTTTTTAATAAATAGTAATTAAAAAGTCTAGGACCGCCCTTAAAGTATACTTTATGATATTGGGAGATAGCAGAGGCAGTTATGAACTAACAAGCGTGGCCAAGACCCCAGAATGGATTTACCTCGTTTGAGAGGCTTTTCCATTAATTTGTTTCACTCCAGGCAAATTATATGTGCCTCTCAAATTGGGCTTAGTGAAGATCTTAGTCACAAACAATTGGTCTCAAACCTCAGAGATCAAGGGTAGTTGATATCTCTTTTTTCCTGTAATCTAATTTGATTCCCAATAGTGTGTGGCTAATGCGGGCATACAATGCACCAGACGAAGCGTTTGCAGCAGAGACAGGGACGTACAGGGCGGTGTTAAGATCTTACTTAGGTTATTATCTGCAGCTCAGAATGGAATGACAGTTGCGACAAGTGCTGGGAGGATTTGGGGAATGGAGGCATTGCTTTGCACGCAGCTGACACAAGCAGTGCTGAGAAAGGAGATCACGATCTTTTAAATGTGCTTTGGGTGATATAAATAATGAGAAGAGAAAGGAATGATCTGATTTTGGTGACGATTCTTTTATCACGTAAAATCTGCATAAACTGCCTGTGACCACACTGACACGGAAAATTAAGAGATTCATAAGCACACAAAGAGGAATGGTTTCCCAAGCAGGGAGAAGGGGACAAAGAGCCTTGAGATTAATACCATAGCAAAGGGTCAAGGCAGAAGTGAGCCCGGTGTTAGAAATGCAACTACTCATTCGGGCAGAATAGCAGCATCCCCCAGAGAGGCTGAAAAGGATGGTCCATCACTGTCTGCTCACATCTCTTTGTTGGGGTGGTTGTCCTTGCCTCAGTCCCACTGGCTGCCTGCAGAGCCAGAAAGGACTCTTCTCCTTAATACTTTTTCCCATCGCTCCATCTTTTGGTTCTTTTCTATGCAGAGGCAATGAAACAGATGGAATAACCCAGGATAGGACCAGCCAGGCCGTGCTCAACCATCACCGTAACTGAGGTCAGGAAAGAAGCTCCCTTAGCCCAAGAGGGCGGTTATTTTGATAGGACAAGGGGGAATGGCTTTAAACTAAAAAAGGGGAGATTTAGGTTAGATGTTAGGAAGAAATTTTTTACTCAGAGGGAGATTTTTTACTAAGTGAGACACTGGCAATGCTGCCCAGAGAGCTGTGAGTGCCCCATCCCTGGAGGTGCCCATGGCCACCAGCCCATGGCAATGGTTGGAACTGGATTCTCTTCAAGGTCCCTTCCAATCTAAGCCATTCTATGGTTCTCTGATTTTATGATTATCCCTCCATACTGTAGGCTTTTTCCTCTTCTCCCTAGGATTAGCTGTAATTTCCTCCAGAGGAAATATCGAGAGACATCGCCTGCTCTCAGTTCTCTTCCTTGATGCCTGCAGAAAATTGCAACAATACCACGTCTTTGCCTTCATATTTTATGAGTCTTCGGAATGTGCTTTGGAGCAAAGGACTGAGGGAAGGTCTCAGCTTTTTCTTGGAAGCACTGTGATCAAACCCTGCAGCCCACCCTTGGTCTGTGCCAATGAACAAATTGTATTTGCTGTTGCATCCACTAGAGAAATACAGAGAGTGCAGGGCGAGGGTTGACCTGTCTATATTCTGCAGGTTCTGTAGAGGAGATTTTATTTTTCTACTCTCTAAGGCCCTTAACTGAGCCCTAAGCAGAGGACAGTTGTCCACGACCATTGGAAAGCACAAACCTTTGAGTTGCTCACCTTCTTGAGATTCTGGACCTCCCTGACAAACAGGATGACATAAGGCACAGCCAGAGCTCCAGCTAGTGTCCTTGGGGACAGTTTCTGAGTCCAAGCTGTAGAATGTGTTCAGGGTGTAAAGAGGGAAACTGCCATAAAAGAAGGTTGAGAAGTCCAGGACTTTGCTGGATACGCACTGATAATCCATTCAACGCCTTCCTGTAACTCACTTCTACATTAGACACCAAAGTAAGCGCACAAGAGTAGAAGTGACCACCTCAGTATTGCTGGGGGAGCTTTGCAGAGGAAAGGAGATGTGGTTAAGGTGTTTCAAAGACTCACTTTGTCTAAAAGAGTCCTGAGAGGATGATACAGGTAGGATACTGGGGTAAGGAACCATGCATCACCCACACTTGCCAGTTCATCTTGAACAACAGACAGTTTGAAGCATGGAGAAAGATGCTCAGATCACTTGGATCACTACAAATATGGCAGCATCTTCCAGTGCATGACACAAAGAAACACTCCAGTTTTCAAGGAACACATAGCAGTGGGGTGGCACAACACAAAAGATGAGCTGTGGGGACAGCCATGAAGCCCCACCATCTATTGGTGACTGGGCATGTGCCAGCAGATGGGCTCTGAGGCTTGGCTCACTGTGTACACATCTTTGCAAGATGGGTATTAATATCTCTGAACAGGGGCATAATTAATACAAATCCTTATAAAGTGTCCACTCCCAGTGCCAGGTTGGCTCCTTCAAGGCTGCCTCCTGTGCTCTGAATCCCCTTCTCAGTATTGCTCCCAGTCCCAGCCTGGAGACTGATCCTCCATGACAAAAGATGTGCCAGCGGTGTTGTCTCCCAGGTGTGTCCTATCAAAAAAATGCAGAGTCTGAGGACTGGACATGCAGCCTCACCCCTGAAAGAACTGGTGCATCATGGACCACCTCGCACCATCCCAGAGAGGCAAAACCCCAGGAAGCGTGTCATGGTGTAGATCGTCCTTTTGCAATCTCTGCTCTGAAATGCACTGCTCAGCCCACTGCAAAATGCCCCTGGGACACCAGAAGCCATGGAGAAGCCCTGGACTTTTGTGAGGACCAGACAGTCTTGTTTGATTACCAGCAGATGGAGGATGCACACAGAGATAATTAATTAATTGAGACTTTCCCAGTCTCCAGACTTTGGTTTCTATTGATCTCAGTTTTATCTGGAGTAATAGAGACAATTAGGAGGGAACACAGAGGCAGAAGTTAATTACCAATGGAATGGAAACTGTGGCTTTCAATTTATTAAACTTTTATCACAAAGGAGCACTGGGAGAGCCCGTGTGCTTCCCCATGATCCCTGTACCATGCCAGGCACTCCCCGCGCTTGGCGATCAATAATAAATGATAAACTCATCCTCCTTCTGAGCAGGGCCAGTGCTCTCACACCAAGCCCCAGGGTGCCAAACCCTCAGAGAAGAGCATCTGGGCTGCTTGGATGGGCAGAACTCCCTCCCAACGGGAGCCTGGAGCTGCCTGTGTTGCACTGCAGCGAGCTGCTGCCAGCCCTGCTGCATCCCGCTGTGCTGCCGGCTCTGGTAGGCAGAAGCCACTCTGCGGGGGCCGGGAACAACTCATTGCTATTCCTGTCCTGAGCCTGCAGTGGAAGGCAGCCCTGCCTGCCCGCGGCATCGGGATGCTGCAGCTGTATCCCACTAGCAGATAACTGAGGCTGTACTCCCAAACATAGCATCCAAGTCAGATTGCATTCCTGAGGGTCTTGCCCAGCTGAGCTTTGAAAACTTCCAGGGATGGGGGTCCCATGAGCTCTTGTTCTGGGGCTGCACCATTCGCATAGGGATGTTTTTGATTATATTCCATTGAACTGAGCATTATTCCTGTGTCCTCCTATTCTTACACTCTATACTTCTGCCTCCTTTAAAAAACTTTACTTAAGGCACTGAAAGACAGAGAATCACAGAACCATTAAGGTTGGAAAAGATCACTAAGATCATCTAGTCCAAGCCCAACCCACCCCCATTATGCAAACTAACAACGTCCCTCAGTGCCACATCTCCATGAATCTTGAACACCTCCAGGGACAGTGACTACACCACCTCCATGGGCAGCCTGTGCCAGTGCCCAGCTGCTCTTTTGGAGAAGCTTTTCCTAATGTCCAACTTGAAACTACAGATGCAGCTGTATCTTCCCCATCTCTCCCTTCCTGAGCTGGAACAGAAGGAGTTCTCTTGGTCTCTTTTTTGTGTCCTCTTTGCTAGCCGCTGACCATTTTGGTGACCTACACTGCACTTGTCAACCGTTGGACTTTGATAGGATGAGAGGGAATGGCCTCAAGTTGCTCAAGGGGAGGTTCAGGTTGGATATTAGGAAAAAAATCTTCTCTAAAAGAATGATAATGCACTGGCAAAGGCGGCCTGGGGAGGTGGTGGAGTCACCATCCCTAGAGGTGTTCAAGAAAAATGAAGATGTGGCACTGAGGGACGTGGTTAGTGGGCATAGTGGGGGTGGGTTCGGCTGGGACTGGATGATCTTAGTGGTCTTCTCTAACCTTAATTATTCTATGATTCTATGATCCATCGTGTAGAGTGGCCATAATGGCACACAGTGCTCTACTGTGGCTATTTAGGTGATGAGTAGAGGGCATGATGACTTTCTTGAATGTGCCAGGTAACCTTTGCCTAATGTAGACCAGTCTAAGGATAGCTCCCATCACCTCTGGCTCAAGCTGGTCTGATCTGACCCATACTGGGTCAGTATGTTCAGGTCAGGACCATACTGGTCATACTGGCCTTAGCCAAACTGCAGTTTTCTGCATCACCAGAAGCCTTTTTTGGGTCCTTTATGAGCGCATTGAATGCTCTCATCCCAGGATCAACACAGTTAGTAAGCTCTTTTGTGATGCAAAAATGACTGTTTATTACCATGTATTTAAGACAGTTCAGTTTCTTTACAAGCCTTTTTTTGAAGCATCATGTCAAAAGATTGAGATCTGTGATATTCCCTTGGTGACAAGTGACTATTTCATTGAGGTCACAGATTTAAGATTCTTAATGTGAGTCGGCATTGCACTGGATTGCAAAGGGAAAAGCACTCTGGAACAGCTGACTTGCTGATGGCTGTGTGTGCATGCTCTCAGAAATTAAGCAGTTGGGGGCCTGACCAGTATTTGACTAGGATGCAGATTTTAAATCCCTGGTATGGAAAGCGCAAGCCAATTAGTCATGCTTAAATACATGGGAGATTGCTGGAGCCCCGAGCCTGCATGAGCTGTAAGACTCAATTCTGCCCTGCTAGTGAACCGATTTGCAGGAAAATAGGGGAGGAGATATTTTCTCAAGGTGAAACATACACTCTTGGAGGATGTGATGTTTTAATACAATTAAATAAATGGCAGATTAACCTCCACAGCCTTGATTAGCCTTATGCTAGGATTCCCAGGTGAAGCAAATATGAAAAACACAAAGAAAACAATCTACAGTTAAGGGGATTTGGAGTATATGCTTCCCATAGCAGCTCTTAATGTGTCTGGTGATGCTGTAGTAAAGACAAACACAACTTTGGAGTTGTGTCCCTCCTGACCCAACAGGGTCTGGATCATCTTTCATTTACATGTCACTCAGCACATCCTCCTGCTCGTCCGTGAATCCTAAATTCGATCTGATTTTAGTCTGATTACTTTCCCCTCCACTTGAGAGAATTAATTAATCTCCGGCTCTGCTCTGGGCTTTTTTCCCAGTCGATGAAAGGAGGAAGGAAAGGGTGGTGTATGTGTCATTAATCATCATTACATTCGTGACTCCGGAATTAGCTTGCCATGAAAGCCAACACTTATACAGTAGAGGAGCTCTGCCGCATCCCTGTTCATCTGAACCTCTATAGAGTTTGTCCAGAGAGAAACTGAGGTATGAGAAAGGAGTGACCTTCACGTGGATGCTACACAATGGAAGGAAGCTAGAACCTCCTCAGTGTCAGAGGGACTCTACCAAAGCGAAGCATCTCTATATGAATCAGTACAACTTCAGGAGTGTCAACACTCAAGTCAAGCCAGAGCTTCATCTCACTGATTGCCATCGCCCATAGCTGCCTTGAGGTGGCCAACTTCATGCCTCCTATATCTCACTTAGATGTCCAACTTCATGCCCTCCATATCTCCCTTGAGGTGCCCGACTTAATGCCCAGTGCTGGCTCCATGTGCCATACACAAAGTTTTCCTTCCACTCTGCACAGCACAAGGCCTCGAGGTGCACAGGGAAGATAAGAGATTAAGAAGGCATTTCCCTGCAGCAAACCTTGCCTTCCAGGCAGAGCTCATCTGCCTTCTACTCTCTTCCTCTTTTTTTTTAATAAAATAGTACAAGGAGGTCCTCAAGGTTCACAGTGGTCTCTCCATGTGTAAGAGCCTATGCATGCATCCTGCTGGGAGCATTGAGTGCTTTTGGACGGCAGGGGAAAAATTCCCATCTCATAGAGTCTGTGCTGTATGGTTCTTGGTGACAGGGCTATCCAGCTTCATTTGCCTTCTGAAACGTCAGTAGGAGCTTCATTCACCTTCTGAAATGTCAGTAGGAGCAATGCACACAATGCACCAGAGCATCCTCTCCGAGCCTTTCTCCTCTTCTCCTTCCTGATGCAGTAAACATTTGCCAGTGCAGTAGAAAACAGGTGCCTGAGTCAGTCTGAGCTCCTGATCCTTGTGCCTCCTCTGTCTGCCTTTTGCTACAAGCTTTGACAAATGGGTGTCTGCTTTGCTTTACACAAAAGTGCTCTGCTTGTGCCACGAACCGATGAGAGGGTGGTGGGGGGCCTGTGCTGGGGCAGGGGGTCTCAGGTCACACCTCAGAGGACCTGGTGTTTAAATGACACTTTAAGCAACGCGAAGGATCTGCCCAGGCACTGCTTTCCAGGATACAGCCCCCATCAGATGAATGTGACCCATCCACATCGGCCTTTGATGTGTGACCTTGCAACCGGCCTTGTTAAAATGTATGCCTCTGAAATGAGCCCACCTTAGCCAGGATGCAGCATTACGCTGTCATTACTGATTGCACGTCTTGCTTTCTCTCTGTCTCCCTGTAAATAATGTATCTTAATAACCACGCACGCAGAGCAGGCTGCCTTTAATAGACATTGCCTAGAGTAGCCGTGCTGAGGAAGCACATTCACTCACGCTATGCCTCAAAGCTCTTCATTAGTACATCAGAAAAGGCCAGAAAAGCAATGCAAATATTCTGATCAGTGCTTTCAGAAGGATTTACCACCCCCGCCTGGGTTGGGAGTGTCTCCCTGCACCCAGCTCTGCTGCAGCCTTCCTCTGAGTCTGCCCAGCACCTTCCGGACCTATTACAATCTTAAAATACAACGTGCCTATCACTCTGCCTTCCCCTTTCCTCTTCTTTTCATCTACCCACAGTCTTTTAATCCTTCAGTCAAGCACAATGGGCTCAGAGCCAGCCTTGGACCAGGATCCATCTGCCTTTCCCCACAAACTACAGGGCTCAGCAAGTGCAAACCATCCCTGGCTGCAGGATGGCAGTGACCCCACCCCTGCGCCAAAGGCCCACTGCTGGGACACAGAGAAGGTGCCCAGAGAAGCCGTAGATGTCTCATCCTTGGAAGTGTTCAAGGCCAGGCTGGATGGGGAGCAACCTAGTTGAGCAGAAGCTGTCCTTGCCCACGGGCAGGAGGATAGAAATGGATGAGCTTTAAGGTCCCTTCCAACCCAATCCATTCTCTGATTCTGTGACTCTGTGACACTTTGCAAAGCCACCAGCTCCACCAGGGACATGTCCCTGAACCCAGACAAGCCAATGCTACTCCACGTGTGCTGATGAGCAGATCTGAAGCTGCACTTTGCAAAGCTCACTTTCTCCTTTGTGCGAGATTTTTCTCCTGGAAAGTCCCTTGCTTGCACCAAGTGGATGACACCAGCTGAATTTGCCGTGATTCAAGGTGTTATTACAATGAATGTGAGCTTGAATTAATAATGGCACTTTGAAGCCACTCTCTGTGCTTGCCTGAATCCCTCCCGCTGCACCACTGGCACTGTGCTGCTGAGGAACCGCATACACGCTGCTTCATTTTGCAATAATAATAGCCTTCCTCTAAGAGAGATAAACAGTGTGCAGAGGTTTTGCTGGCAAAACACAACTCCAAATGAACTGATAAAAATGGTTCACAAAAGGCTCTTTCCAGCTACTCCGCCCAGCTGGAGCTGCCTCTCCTCCCTGTCTTGGAGGGCAGCCATGGCCATTGCAGAGGATGCATCCGTGCAGGAGGTCACTGTGCAGGGAAAAACTGCAGGGGTGTGCTGGGAGCAACACCAAAAGTCCTGCTCTGAGATACCTTCAACTCTGGAGCAGAGCCAGAGCCATTTACTCGGAATGTCCCAAGTCACTTTTGTGACAGATCCTCACGCAAAGCGGTCTCAGCAGCCCTTCCCCTGCTGCTGCTGCTCACTCACTCTCATCAAAATGCAGAGCATCCTTTACCTCTGGACAGCTTACAGTAAGCAGTTGTCAGACACTTCTATAATCCCAGGTATAATAAACCATCCCTGGCTGCCTGATGCCTGTATCTGTCATGTGAGCCAGCTGTGCGTGAGGACAACGCTTTGCATGCAGATTATTTATCTGTCCTCCGCCTGATCCAAACAATCCTTAAGCACAATCAGGTAGCAACACCTCCTCCTTCTGGAGTCTGGCTTTAGGACACTGGAGGGAGAATGTGTGCTCACCAGGAGCGTCCTGTGAAGGACCACTTAGGATCAGCTGCAGTTACCTGAAGCTCTGTGCATGCAGATGCAGGACCACAGCCTTCCTGCCCCTTAGTATCACCTTGGGGTGCTGGTGGATCCTCAAAACTACTACAAACCCCCTTTTCAGACATGGCTTAAAAAACATTATTTCTATTTTGCAGTCAATTTGGGGTTCTCATCTTCAGCTTTTGATGTCTAAAATATCTGCAGCCTTTTCTAATGCCCAGAAGAGCACAAGGATGTTCATCGCCTGGGAGTGCAACAGCAGTTCATGGGCTACAACTCTTGGCCTTCTCTCCAGAAAGGGGAATTTGCTGTCCATCTGCAGATCCAGATGATGCTGCAGAGTCTGCATAGGGACCTCTGCAGGCAGCATAAACATGAGCGCATGTTTGCTCCGAAATTAATGCCTCCTGTTTAATTATATTGGCCCACAGTGTCAGAGGTGGATGTTCACGGGCAGGCAGTAGAGGCTGAACCTTCCCAAAAATATCCCATTACATTTTATTGCTGTGTGACAGATGGCAGCAGACAGTCTGGCTGAATGGCATCTGACATAGGAGAGTGTATGAAGCAAAGGTGTGTCATTGAATTCCTCCATGCAGAAACAATGGTACTTATTGACATTCATGGATACTTGTGAATGTTTATGGAGACCAAACAGTGGATGTGAGCACAGTGAGGGGAGGGTGCTGTGTTTCAGCAGTGGTGACAAGCCACATTCTGAAGAGCACGGCATGCAGGCTCTTGTTCATCGCTGGCAAAAACAATAGATAGATACATAGATAATAGATAGATACATAGATAACAGCAGTGACTATATTGAAAAACAGTGTTCTGTAGCTGAGAATGTGCTCTATCAAATGGTGTTATCGTGCTCTTTGTATCTGTTGTAATTTCTGTGGAAATAAGTAGGAGGCATTACTTTTGGAGCGACCTACTCTTATATATATAAGATGAATCTCTCCAACGGCTAGGTTTAAAAACTCGGTCTCCTCATAATAAATCCTGTGCAATCCAAAAGAGAACCCCTCCTGCATCCCATGAATTGTCCTGCACTCCTGGGTAGCAATTCTGCTTAGTCTGAAAGGTGACTTGGAGAACAGCTCCTGATGGGCTTCCCAGCCAGGCAGCAGGATGGGTGGCTTTGTAGGGGAAGCCCTGAGAGGAGCCTGGATGAGGTCTGAGGCTTCTTGGTCTCCAGGTCTGCAGGCCACTATCATTCTGCAACACCCTAGGCCTCAAGGCCTTTAGGCCTCTTTCTAGGCCTCTAGGCCATCAGAATCAGTAGTCTTGGTTCCCACCTTATTTTCTGTGCCCCTGAGCAATTTGGGTTTCAGGAGATGAGCTCTCAATGGGCTGCTGGCTCCCCTGTATTGTATCTGGGTTTAGGCCCAGGGCATTGCTTGAGGTACCTTTCCTGCCATTGTCTCTTCATTCTTCTCTGTGGGTGTGCAAATAAACTTTTATCACATATCCCAGTGTTTATTATATCTCTACGACAGACACTTCTATCGTAGCCCCTTCATCAGTCACGGAGTGAGACCACCACAGGCAGAACCCCTCCAGCATGCAAGAACACGACAACAGGGTTCAGCAAATGCTATCTCCACATTCAGGCTCAGTACCAGGGTTTTGCTGCTGTAGAACCATAGAATCATCCAGGTTGGAACCACCACGATCATCTAGTCGAACCATCAACCGATCCCCAGCATGCCCACTCAATTCCACACCTCCACATTTCATGACAGCCTCCAGGGACAGACACCACCACCCCCCAGGCAGCCTAGGAGGGTCCCTCTTTGTGTTTCCATGAGCAATTGCATGGCTGCCCGTGTGCATCTAATGGAAATTCTTTCCAGTGCCAAAGCACCGGGAAATGCTCTTGGTGCCAAGTTCAGTAGGATGGCATGCAACGTGTTTTCACCTCATGTGTTCCATCACCCCTGCAGCAGGGTGGATGATCCTCTGCAGGGGTCTGAAGTGCAATTCCTTGCCCAGTTTGCACAGCTCTTTCTTGTGAAATCTGTTTCTGCCAGCCCTATCTATTGGCATGCACTGCTTTAGTGGATGCACGTATAGAGACACACGGGGTTTAAATTCAGGAAGACAACCTGTCTAGCACAACGTGGGAATTGTCACTCACTCACTTGTTGAAAGACGGCCAATGTGGATCTGATGGCAGCAGGCAAAGGGAAGGAAAGGAGGAATCGTGACCACATCCCCACTGCACAGTCAAGGATGCTGAGGGACCAAAGCATGATGATGCAGCCAGCTAGCTACCATCAATCACAGGGCCTCAGCAGAGTCTTTTGAGTGTTTAAATCATTAATTAAGATTAATGAAATGCGCTTATGCAGTTTATCTAAGTGCATGTTCCGAAACTGAAACCCAGTCATTAATTAGTGAGTGAGATAATTTGAAGAGCTCAGTAAAATCCCCTCTTAAGCCCCAATCAGGTACATCAGCTTGGCCCCAGGCACAAGGATGTGGCCCTACCCAGACAACACCACACCAAAACACAAGAGCTGATGCTGGAGAAGAGACAGTCTTTTCCCCACCAACTTTCCCAGCAGTGAATGCTTTTCACTTGGAGGTCCATCCTGTTCAGGGCTGGGAATGGGAGATGCAACCTGCTAATCTTCTTGCAGTTGCAGCAAACGAGAGATTCCATTTGGCTTTCCTGAAAATAATTAATTTGAAAAGTTTGGGGATTAGAGAAGAATTAGAGTCTCCTAGAAATCCCATTCTCTGGATTCCCAGGGAATGCAAGGGATCTGCCCATCCCAAGGACCCCAAAACCAGCAAGCAGGAAGGCAGCACCTCCCCATGGAGACTAATGAGGACAAATACATCCCACTATAGGATGAATCAGAGCTGTAAAGTACAACATCCATTCCGTGTACTACAAAATGCCACAGGATGCACAGCTGGAGGATCTTGCATGTGACAGCTCGTGTTCACCTCCTGGGTGACCATTTCTGGTGAAGGGTACAGGGCATGGGGCCACATCCCCTTCTGCCTCCTGGTGCAAACCCCCCCCCCCCAGGTCTGGATTTTAGAGATGAGTTTCAGGACATGTCTCACGGCCACTCACTAGGGCATTTGAGAAAATAGCACCACAGAATGACTTTCTCCACAGTGCAATAAAACAGATAGGTTGGCAGTAAACTGCATCAATTACAGGGAACTCAGTAATTAATTAGAAGCCAGGAGTCTTCCCATCCCTCAGTGCAGCTCGGAAATTAAGAGTTGGAGTGAAGAATAACTTCCAGGCCAGACAGCCAGTGCTGGGGCCACACGATTGCCTCCCACGCAGAGTCTCACCGAAGAGTGCAATTGCCTCCTAGATGTCAATCGATTTGCTTTTCAGTTGGCAGCAAGGACACAGGTTTGACCTCTGCCTGCAGAGAGAGGGGAGAGCATTTAGGTGATGACTGTGGGAGGGGATCCAGAACAGTTAATATAATTGCAAGAGGAAAAGTGTCCTCCTGAACTGGGAATGGGCTGTCTGCTCGCTGGAAAGCAACAGAAGTGGATGATTAGGGGAGGGAGGGAGCAGAGCAGAGAGGACACAGTCCCTAGATATCCCTGCCTGGAAAACACCAGTCCTCTCTCTGCCCTGCATGGCTGCAGCTTGGTTGGGATATTCCTCAGCAAATCTGCTAAGCCAGAGCTTTGCTAATGGTGCCTGCACGGCAGCAGCCGGGGTCCTGACAGCCAGAAGCAAAGGCAATCAAAGCCTCCAAAGCAGCAATCAGACGCCCTCCAAATTGAGCAGACGTGAGAAGTGAGTTTGCAACTTCCGATCGATCCGGCAGCCAAGGTCGCTTAGAGGGAAGCCGAGTTCCTGGAGAAGCCACTGTGGTAAGCGAGCTGTAATAGAAATAAGTCGTAATAGTCTCCAGCCGGCATGGACCTCCAGCTGCCACTGACCCAGTTAACATGAACACTCGCCAGCAGGAAACTTCTACTCCATTTTTGAGGCGTTATGACAGGAAAGCCAGATCATGGCATAGAGAGGAGCCTGGGAAGGGCACATGACATGCAGCCGTGTGTGCAGGACAGTCTGTGGGAGGCAGACGATTTGGGAAGGTCTGTCACACTGCCCAGTGCATCCCTCAGAGCCTTGAGTTGAACCCTAACCATGACCTAACTCAAACGCTAACCCTAATCCTAACCCTAACCCTAACTCTTACCCTAACCCTAACCCTAACACTAACCTAACCCTAACCCTAACCCTAACCCTTACCCTAACCCTAACCCAAATCCTTACCCTAACCCTAACCCTAACCCTAACCCTAACCCTAACCCTAAGCCTAAGCCTAGCCTGAGACAAGTGCCCAGAGAGGTGGGAGGCTCTGCAGGAAGGCTTTTCTCCCTTACTGCCCTTGAAATGGGCAGAACTGTGTCTTGTGTTTAGCCATCGCATTTTGATGGAGCACTGAGTAGCGGCAAGAAGCCAAAAATCACCCATAGTGGCAAGCAAATCAGCATCACATATGATATCCAGACTCACTTGGCAGCCCATAGTCCTGTGTGTGCATACTTTTCAACATTCTAGGCTAACTAGCCCTCATCGGAGACCAGCACAAGAATTTCTTGGTTGCAGGCCAGCTCCCATCATTTCCCCAAAGCCTTTTTCTTTCTCTCTTCAACCCTTCTCCCCTAGGGAAGCAGCCTCAGAGCAATGCCAACCCTGCCAGGCACACCTCAGCATTGCAAAGCAGTACTCCTGTTGCATGCCTCGGGGCTCCTGGCGTGCTGACAGCATAGCTCTGGGCACCCCGCTCTGATCCCATCTTATTTATGGCACATCCTTCCTGTCCTCTCCCAGCTATTATTGTCTGAAATGTTGTAATTTAGATTCTGGCTGTGTTTGATTACAAACTCTTCCAATCTACAAATTTCAGTGATGAGCACTGGAGCAGCTCATTTACATGCCAAAGTGATCAATCCGAAACTGCTTGTTACACAAGCGAATAAATAAATAACTGATACATTAAAGAACGAGAAACAATCAGCCATATTAACAAGTGGATGCCTAATAACGAAAAACTCTGACATCCATAACACAGAACAAGGGGAGGAGGAATGGGACAAGCTTTCTCAGCATTGCCCAGGGCTGCTCAGCATTCATCTATCTCCTCTCATCCTATGAGCCAACAGGGATGCGCATCAATGCCAGGAGACAGCAAGCACGGGATGGAGCGTGAAATCCTGGCTTTTAAAGCCCATACCTGTCTTTGTCTCTTACACGTGCTCCATGTAAAGCATCTGTCATGGGAATGACACATCCCCTGGGATAGCAATTAACACATTTTAAACATGGAGTGTCAAGTGCCCACGCAGTCTGATTTGCAGCCAGCATGTCAGGAAATCCTTCCAGGGCATCTGAACCACCCCGGGTTCTCGTTCCATCGATCAAAACACGGGACGCCAAAGCCATCACATCCCGCAGGGTGTTTATCCGGTGGTCTGCAGGGCTGGGCATTTGGGCAGCAAAAAATCACGGCTTTCCAGTGCATCGGGCTCTGTTATTCGGGCACTGTGAAACCATCAGTGACTGCAGACACGCAGATGCTCTGTGCTGTCCCGTCCCCACGGGTGCAGCCTGGGTTGCCGACGGGTGTGTGCATACCTGACAGCACTGATGATGTCCCACCTGCCTGCCTCTGTCACTGCCTCCTGCACAGTGACAGGCGGGTGCTAGCTGCTTGATTTTCCTCCTCTGGCAGCTCCTGCCTGTCACTGCTCAGCACCGCAGGGGATCCCCAGCGGGAAGGCAGCAGGGGAACATCTCTCCCTGTTGTCTGCTGTCAGGCAGCTGGTGTGTGGTTGCCAGCACTGGGAGGACAGGGAGGAGGCTTTGCAGGGGTCATTTTTCTTCCACGAGGAGGTGCAAGGCTGGCACTGAGCTATCTTGCCCAGTACCACTGGACAGGAGAGCAAGGAGGAGGTGAAGGAGCCTGGGTATCCTGAAAGTAGGAGGAAGGTTGCTCATCCAAAGGCAGCAATGGGCACCTTTGTGGTATGGGTGCTCACTGGGTGCTCTGGTTCCCCCAGGACTCAAGGCTGTTTGCTTTGGGGCTGGATTTGGGGTCAGCCCAATCTCTGAAGAGCACGTACATCCCATACAGCTTCTCCCATAGGCATCCAGCTTCCCATCTCCCTTGGGCACGGACCCACTTCACGTCACCTGGGCTTTCCCGCTGTCATCCATCCACCTCCAGCCCCAGGTTTGGAGGAAGAGCCTTGAGCGGCAGTTGACACCGAATGGCTGAGAGAGCACTGCCACCTGGCGGCACGCTGCCTGCTCTCGGCAGGCTCAGGGACCTGAGGTGCTGCCTGGCCCCAAATCAGCATCCAGGAGATGCTGGAAATCCGTGGCCAGCCCCCTAACTTCAGCATTTAAGTGGTGTCAAAGGACACGGGACAAAGGACACGGGGACACCAAGACACAGCCATCCATCAAACCTGGACGAAATGATGGAGTGGTCTCATTTTGGCTGTATATTAACGGAGGGTAATAGGCCAGAAATACAATTACTGTCCAGAAGCACCATTTTGTGGAAGGTAGGTCTTTTCAAGCTCACCTGTCATCTTTTCTTGACACGATTACAGGTCCAGTTGACAGAAGAACTGTGTTGATAGAATAAAATTGCTTTTTCTTCTGGGCATGTGATTTATTACACGATTGACATTTTGATTAAAAATGTGTATTATATTGCATTAAGAGGGCATATGAATTAAAGACCAGCTCAGTGACAGATCTCTGAAGGTAACTATTAACGGAGATGTACTGATTAGCAAAGTTTTATGTGCAAGGGCCTCTGTGGTTCTTTTTCAAATTGAATTGGACAAGAGGAGGAGAGGAGAGGAGAGGAGAGGAGAGGAGAGGAGAG
>NC_034428.1:6240768-6251255 GCF_002078875.1 Numida meleagris | reverse complement strand
GAGAGGAGAGGAGAGGAGAGGAGAGGAGAGGAGAGGAGAGAGGAGAGGAGGAGGTGTCTGGCATTGCTCCATTCCAGGCACAGAACCCAGCACCTACCTTTGTTGAATTTCATGCCCAATCTATCTAGACCCTCCTGCAATGCCTCTTGTCCCAACAGAGGATTAACTGTACCTCCCACTTCAGTATCGTCAGTGAACTTGTTAAGGATGTATCCAACTCCTGCCTCTGGGTCATTGATAAAAATGCTGAACAGGGCTAGTCCTAGAACTGAGCCATGGAGAACACTGCTGTTGCTGCCAAGCAGATGTAGCCCATTCACTGCAACTCTTAGAGATCTGTCATTGAGCTAATTCATCACCCACCATAGCATGAATTTGTTTATCTCACTGCTAGACCATTTGTCTGGAAGGATGCTGTGAGGAACAGTGTCAAAGGCCTTACTGAAATCCAGAAATGTTACATCCTTCACCTTCCTCTCATTCACCACCTTATCATAGGAGATCAAATTACTAAGGCAAGACTTCCCCTTCATGAAGCTATGTGTACGATGTCTGACATTAACTTTATTACTTAAATGCTTGTCAGTAGTTCCCAAGATAGCCTTCACTTTTCAAGGTACTGAGGTTAGGTTGAGGTCTATAATATCCTGTATCTTCTCTTCTGTCTGTTAGGTACTTGGGTGTCATGCTGGTCAGCCTCCGGTCAGTGTGGACCTCCCTAGACTCCCAAGATCTTTGCTAAATGCTGAGAAGGGTCCAGTTCTTATTTCAGCTAATTCCTTCTGCACTCTGGGGTGAATCCCACCAGGCATCATGGGCTAAGGAACATTCTACCGATACAGCTGGTCCCATACAGTTTTGGTGACCTCAGATGGAAAGTCACTGCTCCCCCAGCCATGGTCCTCCAATTCTTAGGTCTGGGCAGCCCAAGATATATCACTTATACAAAAACTGAGGAAGAAAAGGCATTGAATGCCTCTGCCTCTTCATTACTTGTTAGGTAAACATCTTCAGTTCAATGTTTTCCTTAGACCACCTACAAAAAAAATGTCTCTTTTTTTCTGGTCTGAACGCACTGGCCAGTGTCAACTCAAGTTGAGCTTCATCTTTTTGATTTCTCCCTGCTGCTCTGTACTCTCCCTGTGAAACCAGACCTCACTTCCCAAGGTCATATATTTTCCTTTTTTGCCCTAATTCCACGAGCAGTTCCCTTTTCAGCCAGGTCAGTTTTCTGCCCCGCTTTCTTGACTTGTGGCCCATTAGGATTGCCTCCTCCTGGGCTTTTAAAAAGTACTTGTGGCAGGAAATTGTACAGGTCTAGGTCGGGCCACACGTATCTCCAGGGATTGCCCAGGTCTGGGTGGTGACACTACCTTCAAGGGGACTGGCAGGCAACAGGGAAGCCATGGAAACAATGGCCCCAAACACAGTGGCTCTGAAATGAGGACATCAGGCACCCCACAACCACACGGGGGGAATCCCTTTCAGGGCAGTGTCACCTCAGACTGTGCCGTGCCTCTGGGCCTCCCGCGCCTGTGTGTCTCCCTGTGCTGCAGGATTTCCCTCTGAGGGGTCAGCACTTTTGCTGAGCAAGCTGTTCCCTGACAATTACCACACATCCAGGGTTGAGGGTGGAAAAGGGAACCACGCAAACAAGCGAAACTTGGCACTTCTCTTCCGCAAACTCTGTGTGTGCAAATCCACCCCCCCAGCCCCGCTCCCAAGGAAGAACTGCCAGCAAACAGAGCAGCCAGCACCGGCAGCTCTGTTCTCAGCCCAGCAAGGAGGTAAGTCGCCCTGTATAGATGGGGACATAGAGCTCTTCCACCACCTCTCTCCAGCCTTTGCTCCCTGTCCCCTTTCACAAGTGTCAGAAGTAGGAAAAGGGGGAGAAGATGACGCAGAGGGGCAAATCTGCCTTCACTCCACATGGATGTGGACATGGCTGGGTTCTGCAGGTCTGCTCCAGGCTCTTGATACATGTTCAGGATGTCCCTCCTCTCTCCCAGGTCTGTGTGTTGGGGATCTGCATCCCTCTTGCCTGGTTATTTCTTTCCTTCTCCACCCTTTCTTGTTTTTCTCTACTCTGTTGTGTCTCTTTACACTCACTGAATACATTTCATGTGTGCCTGCTCATCCCCAAGGTGTGCACCAGAGGTTTTATGTCCTGCTCCATGTCCCACAGCCCTGCCATGGGCATGTCGGAGCTTTTCAGTCACATTTCAGATGATGCAATGAAACAGCGGTGTTATTTTCGATGTTGTGCATGGCATCTGGCTACCTGAGCTAGGCAGCACATAGGTGGCATGGTAGGTCTGTGTCCGAGCACACGCTTGAGTCTGCACGTTGCACATGTCCACAGATCTGGAGGAAAGCATGTACTTATGTTTGCATGCCTGTGTTCAAGCTGCATCCACTGCTGCATGCACCATGTGTGTGTTTGTTGTGTGCTTACCTCCACTCCCAGTCCCCCCATGCTGTGCTTGCAGGGAGGCACGATGCGGCTCAGCCTTTGGCTGGTGACCAGCACCCTGGCAGCAGTGCTGGGCATGGAAGCGCTCGAGGACGTGGTGTGTCGGGCACCAAATGGCAAGGACGGCTTCCCAGGGATCCCCGGCCTCGACGGGAGGCCAGGGCAGAAGGGTGACGTGGGAGAACCAGGTAAGGGGGAGCCAGGGATGGGGGAGTGCTGTGGGTACGCTGGCTGCAGCACGAATGGTGCCTCTCCACTGCCTCTCCCCAGGGAAATCAGCACCAAGGACGGGCATCCGAGGACTCAAAGGAGATAAAGGTGAATCGGGGCCTGCTGGGATCCCAGGGAACCAGGGCTACCATGGTCCACCGGGTCCTCCAGGGCTGCCAGGGGAGCCGGGGCTGAAAGGGGCCAAGGGGAATGCTGGCAGCTTCCAGCGGCAGCCTCATCCTGCCTTCTCTGCCTCGCGGCTATCCCCACGGTACCGCGGCACCACAGTGCTGTTTGACAATGTCATCACCAACGAGCAGGGCTCCTACAGCCCCCAGACCGGGGAGTTCATCTGCAGCATCCCTGGGATCTACTACTTCGCCTACCAAGTGATCTCCAACGGAGACCTCTGCCTGAGCATCACCAAGAACAGCATGCGCGTGGTCAGCTTCTGCGACAACAACAGCCGCAACATCCTGCAGGTGAACTCGGGCAGCACCGTGCTGAGCCTGGCTGTGAACGACCGGGTGTCTGTGAACACCGTTCCGACAAAGGGCAACATGATTTACCATGGCACCGAGGCAGACAGCGTCTTCAGCGGCTTCATGCTGTTCCCACACACGGGATGATGGGCAGCCAGCCCCCTGACTTGCCAGCCCAGACCTGAACTGCTTAGCACCCGCGTGTGTGCCTGCGTGCATTTGTGCCCTGCAAGGAGGTGGGGTGGCCTGATGTGACAGCCAAGGGGATGGCCTCCAACTGAGCAGTGGAGGTTCCCTTGCCTGCAGGAGCCCGGCAGGTCGGCCTGCTGCCTCCTGGAGGTTGAGGGCTCCCGGCCTCACGCTCAGACCTCGTGCCGGAGGGGATCACTTGTCACTGGCTCTTTGTGTGAAATCACTGCGTGCCACTGCTTTTGCATCTCTAACCACTGTAAGCTCGTCTCTGGCACAAGGCCAGTATTGCTTCTCACATCCTCCCCATCACTGCAAATAAATCTCTTCTTTCCTGATGGCTGTTTGGGTTTTCTTTTCCTATCCACACACTTTTAGCAAACTGCCGATGTCCTGGGCTATCCCAAGCTCTCCAAGGAGGGAAGTGATCCCAGCTTGTTTCTGGCCAAGAACAGACCCCCAGCTGCGCAGGCAGGACAGGTGGGATCAGGGCATACAACACAAGCCTTCGTTTATGAGGAGGTACAGGGAAATCTCTCAGACTAGCCTATGTCTGTCCTTCCCCACTTGCAAGGAACAACATCCTGACCTGGGATGCTGGGACCCTAGCTCCAAAGCAGGTGGAGAAGAAGTCAGGAGGAGCAGCAGTCCTTTAATCACTAACATCAGCTCCTGTTGCCCATGCAACAGCATCTCCCATCACAGCCAGGAGTGTCCTTGCACCAGCTCTTTGTTGCACAAGTTATTCTGGCTCCATGGAGCTGGTGTGAGGTTCTGCTCCTCACCCACTTGTTGTCTATCTGCTAAGAAATGAGATGAGGGTGGGAAGAAGGAAAGTAACCTGTGTTGTAGGAAGGATTTGTGGTGCATCTCTTGCTTTTGGTTCACCCCACATCCGTCCTCTCAGCCCCTACTGCTGTGGTGGTGAATCCTGGCACAAGTGCAGGTCTTGCTGGGTGACCAGGAAAGTGCTTGCTCAGAGAAAATGGCCAGGCAGAAGGATGTGAAACTCAGCTGGTGGGGCTGTGTGTTCCCATGGGGACCTTTCCTACCTCTGTGACTTCCTCCAGGAGGGTGTTACAGCGAGAGACCCGTGTTGCTTGCAGCCAGCAGGCAGTGCTGACAGCAGGCAGGGATTTACAACGCTGGGTCCTGTGCCAGAGGTAAGAGATATTGTAGGGTTCAGCTGCCTGGGGTGGGCTGCATGGGGATGAGGGTCCTGCAGCATGGTGCAGTGCTGGATGGGGCGAGAGAAGGAAGAGGAGACAGAGGGAATGCCAGCACCCCAGCTACACACATCTCATGCCTGTCCTTGCTGGCAGAAGACCAGTGCTCCCAGGCACTGCCATGTGAATCCCTTGGATGATGAGGACTTGATCTTGGTAGGTAGAGTCAGGAAAGTCAGGCTGCTGCTGGGGGAAGGGTGAGATCAGCTGGCTGCGGGGTGCAGCGCTCTGCAGTGGGGTGCATATCTGCAGTGGGCTAGGGAGTCTGAACCAGGAGAGCCTGGGGCTAGAACTGGGTGCCACAAAACTTCATTGGTCTGTCCACATAGAAAGCCTAACCCCCCGGTGCCATCAGGGGCTGCCCTGGGGTTGACGATGAGCCCTACTTCCACTCATCTGCCTCCCCACCATCTGACAGTTAGTATAGGATGATGATATTGAAGGCACAGCCATCACAGCCAGGTGCTCCCGGTGCTCTGGCCCTCATAGCATGGTGCCTCCTTCGCCCCATGTCCTGAAAGCTGCCCTATTGTGGCCCCTCATCCCAGCACTTTCTCTCTTTTCCTTTACATGATCCAGAGCGCCGAAATGGGGCAGAGTTTTAGGCAGTATCTGCGTCTGGCCCTCATCCTCCTAATTCTGCATCTGGAGTCTGCAGTGACCAGTGATCCCCCTCACAGCTGCTATGGGGCTCCAGGCCTGCCAGGCATGCCGGGTGTGCCAGGCAGGGACGGCCGGGATGGGTTGAAGGGAGCCAAAGGCGAGCCAGGTGAGTGAGCACTGAGCCTGCTATGGCTGGGCTGCCTCAGCTCCATGCTGTGGAGGGCAATGTCCCCACACTCGGAGACTTGTTCAGTGCTTCCACACTACACAGACAGGGTAGGTGGGAAGGTGCTGGGGGGCTTCTCCCCATGTTCTTCCATTGTGGCTGACTCGACTCCCCATTGCCCTACAGGCATTCCGGCCATTCCTGCTGCACAAGGTCCCAAAGGCATGAAGGGGGAACCAGGCATTCCTGGCTTGAGGGGTAAGGTGGGCCCCATCGGTCCTGCTGGTCCCCCTGGAGACCCAGGGGTGATGGGTGCTGCTGGAGTGCAGGGGCTGCCGGGCACCTACAAGAGGATGCACCAGTCAGCGTTCTCAGTGACGAGACAGACTGGTGCGAACCCCATGAAGAACGTCCCCGTGATCTTCAACAATGTCATCACCAACACCAACAATGACTACAGCACCACTACAGGCAAGTTCACCAGCAAGATCTCCGGCCTCTACTACTTCGTCTTCCACAGCTCAATGGAAAGGAACCTCTGCGTCCTCCTATTCAAGGACAGTGTCAAGAAGGCCAGCTTCTGTGACCACAAGACCAACAACATCCAGGTCACCTCTGGTGGAGTCCTCCTCCACCTGGAGGCTGGGAACCAGGTCTGGCTGGAGGTGAATGATTACAATGGCATGGTGGGCACTGGTGTATCCGACAGCATCTTCTCGGGATTCTTGCTCTTCCCAGACTAAAGGAGCACCAGAGCTTACCCAGCACGAAGAGCTCTATGCCCTGCCCTGTCAATAAATCCTTCCCTGATGTGCCCTTCTGAGCATCTTTATTTTCACGACTTGCCTTTCTGCAGGTGAAGCCCATGTGTGGCCATATGGATGTGGCGTGCACATGAGCCTGTGTATGTGTGAATTATGTCTGCACGGCACCTGGACATGCCTGAGTCCTCTATTCCATTCATAACTGCCATCTGTAGGGCCCCCATCTGCACCAAAAGCATCAGGGGACAGTTCCCATGGCCACATACACACAGTGCCCACCAAAGGTTGTCCTAGATTCCTCCAGGAAAGGGTTCTGTTCTGATATTCCCTTATCCATCCAGCTGGATTCAGGTTGGTTGACCACAGAGAAAACCTCAGGACATCCCCATGGACCTATTCTCACCAGGGACTCTACCCAAACTATATCAGAGCACAGCCAGAGGGCTCCACCTCCTCCAGCTGCACAGAGCACAGGCACCAGGGACAGAGATTTTGTTGCTAGCTGGCAAGAAGTGGCCAAGGGGTGCCTGAGGGTGCTGCATGATGAGTTACCAGGGGGTGGGCACAGATGTGGAGAAAAAAACACCCTGGGGATGAACCCAAGGAACCCCCTCAAGGGAGACCATTATTTCCACAGCACCAAAGTGCAGAGTGGCCAGGTCTTGCCTGGAGGGGCTGGGTGGACATGGCTTTGAGATCAAGCCCTGAGATGCAAGGTTTGCTCTGTGGTATCTACATCAGGAAGAGGCCATGGTGGGGAAAGGGCAGACAAAGGAGCTCATGGCTGTGGAGGCTGCAGAACCCACCAAAAGCCAACAGAGATTCCTCCTGTACCGCAGGAAGCAAGAGTTCATCTCCCCTGAATGTCCTGTTCTTCACTTCCACAGGGCATCATCAGAAATAGGGGTTGGAAATGCTTGTATTGCAAGGTGAAATCATTTCCCATTCCCAGCCCAGAGCTCTGTTTCAAGGTGATAGATGCTCAGCCCATGTCATATCCTCTGGGCTCCCGGCACCTCCCAGCACAGCAGGGTACACACAGAGAAGCCTGAAGGATGCTAGCAAAGAGCACACACCTTTCTGCAGCACTCCTTTCTGCCAGAATTTGCATGGAGCTGCTGGCAGTGCTGCTCAGAGCAAGCACAGCTGAGCAAAGCACAGAGACCCTTCAGGGCAGGGCAGACATCTCCCTGCTTCCCAGGACCCGAGCTGTGCACCTTCAGGGCTCTGCATTGCTACTTCAGGACTTCACATTCTGCTGAGCTGATAGCATTCATAAGGGATATGAAAGTGACACTGAAGAAAGGACTGGAGCTAAAGATATAAAAAGGGATGTGGCCAGATTCTTTCACAACTATCCTCGCAGCAAACTTCTGCTTTCCCTTAGGGTCATTTCCAAGCAGGACACCAGTGTGTCCCGCTCTATTTCCCATACCGTGCAACGAGAAGCTCACGGTAGGAAGGCTGAGCCCCAGCTCCCTCACGCAGGTAGGAGCACACGAGGGACCTGGCAGCACCTGGGGGACAGTCACCCCTGTGCTGCTGGTGCTTCTCGGTGGCTGGGGCAGAACAGAAAGGAAGTGCTGGGCTGGGGATGGAGGAGATCTCTGTTGGGACCCTAACAGCTTCCGCCCCACCTGGGAGAAGGGGGAGAAGGAAAGGGGGATGAGAGGGACCCAGAAGGGTGAACGGGGACTGAGCACCATTCTGAAAGGTGCTGTCACAGTAGGGCTAGTTAGATACAAATGCGCTCTTGGGGAGAAGCAGGCATGTGGCAGGGCAAAATGGGAAGCCACAGATGTTAGGAGGGCAGGTCTGGGGATATCTTTTCTATCTGCAAAGACTAAATCTGTTCCTCAGGCATGCCAGTGGAAAGCAAGACCTTGAAACTGCTCTGGCACAGTGATTTGGCCCTACACTTTGCAGGCCCCAAAGGGTCTGGTCCCTCCAAGACCACAGGGAGAGTGGATTTGGCCCCAGAACAAAATATCTTCCCTCCTTCATGGTATCACTCAGGAGGGCATCTTCTTCCAGAGCAGCATAGAGAGGCTTCCCCACCCCTCCCACTGTCTGAAGCCATGCAGCACCTCAGCATCCTTCTATGCTCCAGCAGGAAAACAAAATGCAGACCTTGTGGGTGATGTTGATCTGCCTCGCTGGAGGGCAGCTGGCAGGAGCCACACTCTGCAAGACGTATGGCACCATCCCAGGCATCCCGGGGTCACCAGGCCAACCTGGCATCAATGGCAGAGATGGGGAGAATGGTCCGAAGGGAGAGCAAGGTAAGAAGGAAGCTACGGGTGTGGAAAACATCATCGCTGAGAGCAGAAAGAGATGGTGCCAGGCATATGGTTGGAGGAAAGGACTGGGTGATACCCAGGCAAGTAGTGATAAAACAAGAGGTAATGGCCTTAAGTTGCATCAGGAGAGGTTCAGGTTGGATATTTGGACATTTTTCTTCTCCAAAAGAGTGGTTGAGCACTGGCACAGGCTGCCCAGGGTGGTGGTGGAGTCACTGTCCCTGGAGGTGTTCAAGAGCTGCGGAGATGTGGTACTGAGGGACCTGGAGAAGAAAACACTGTGAGGGATCTGGGGAGGGCAGAGAGCAAGGGCAGCCATGCCAACCGGGTGGGGGTCTCTGCTGTCCCACATCTCAGCACAGGCATCTGTGGTTTACTTTGCATTGCCCCTCTGCAGGCCCACAGGACTCAGCTGTGACAACAATCCCTCTTCCTCCTGTTTTCTAGGTCCTCCTGGACTTGTGGAGTATGAACAAGACGTCGGTGAGAAGGGAGACCCAGGAGAACCAGGATATCCTGGGAAGGTTGGCCCCAGGGGGCCACCAGGTTCAAAGGGGCTGCCGGGTCCCATGGGACCCCCTGGTCCCCAGGGAGACACCGGTGACTACAAGGTCACCCTCAAGTCTGCCTTCTCTGCTGCCAGGACCATCACCTTCTTCCCACGCCGGGAGCAGCCCATCCGCTTTGACCGCATCATCACCAATGAGAACAGGCACTACGAGAACCGGTACGGACGCTTCACCTGCCAGGTCCCTGGTATCTATTACTTTACCTACCACATCACGTCCAAAGGCAACCTGTGTCTCAGAATGAAGAAGGGACGGGGTGGAAGCAAGGCCGAGAATGTGGTGACCTTCTGCGACTACGTGCAAAGCAGTTACCAGGTCACCACGGGAGGTGTGGTGCTCAGGTTGGAGGCCAGTGAGTCTGTCTGGCTGGAGCCAACAGAGAAGAACTCTGTCGTGGGGATTGAAGGGGCTGACAGCATCTTCTCTGGGTTCCTGATCTACCCTGAGGTTTAGTCGCTGTCTGTCCCCTACTGAGAGGCAAGATCTCCACTTGGAATGACTCTTAGCTCCAGATTTGGTGCCCTAAGTGTGTTGTGTCCACATTAAATGACAGCTCCTTGTGCCACTGCTGATTCCTAGAATTTGCCTCCTTCTCTATCTTTGAGCTCGGCCCTGGCGTTTTCCTAGGCCTTGGGTATAGTATGGGAGGAGGGAAGGGAGAGCAGCTCATTACAGAGGAACCCAGGGAAACTCCCAGTCCAGGGCTGATGAGGCCAAGTCCCTATCCAGCACTGTCCCTGCCATTGGGGGCTGCCAGGCAGATGGCATTGAGCTGCAGTGTGTGAAGTGTATGTGGGTTTCTCAGGATGTGGAAGAGGAGGAGAGTTTTTGTGGGGTATGGGATTTTAAAGAGACTGGATGGGGGGGAGGGCAATAAGGGGTCTCCTGTGGGAAGGGGTGGGAGAAATGGGTCAGTGTTTGACCCCCAAAACACTTGCATGGAAGCATACACCCACTGAGCCCCCTCCTGAACCCCATCAGGTCTGCAGGACACAAGGAACCGAGAAGCTGTCAATACGCTGGAGGACAGGGCTGCCATTCAAAGAGACTGGGCAGGCTGGAGAAATGAGCTGCCAGGAACCTACTGACATTTAGCAGAGACAAACACAAAGTCCTCCATCTGACATGGGATGACCCCATGCAGTAGGACAAGCAGAGGGTGGGAGGAAGCTTTGCAGGGAAAGATCCGGGATGCTGATGGACAAGACGTTGAAACTTTCTGCCTTTCTGTATAATTGATATAATCCATTTGGACTTTTGAAAAGGTCTTTGTCAGAGCCCCTTTTCAAAACTGATGTCTGGCCTAACACCAGCACTGGCCAAACGGTTCCTGGTGTCTTGGCTGCACCCAGAGAGGGTCAGTGCAGAGACCAGCTATCTCTAAAGTGCAGCTCTGTGCAATGGGAAAACAGCTGCAGAGGGCAACACTTCCTCCCATGGATGTCAGCCAGCACCAGTCCAGCTCTCAGCAATGCTACCTCAGGAGTTAGCCCCTTCCCTTCCCT